>NW_027210516.1:0-67088 GCF_027789765.1 Dendropsophus ebraccatus
CACCCATTGATTTTTCTATGGGAATTGCAGAAATGACTTCTAAGCCTCAAATAATGACTTTTTTCCTAAGGTGGTAGGAATGAAACTCAGTGCGGGCTGATGGGTCCCCCCTGGGCACCGCAGACCTAAGCTTGTTTAACTCCTACCTCTTAAAGGGACCGAGAAAAAATGACCTTTTCTGCACTCCAATGTAAGTCAATGGGGCGATTTTTTTGCTATGTGCTAGAAATGAAATTCAGTGCGGATTGGATGACAGGCACCCTAGGCACCCAGGATCGGCTTTAGTTTCATGTGTATCTCTTAAGCCGGCAGAGAAACCCACCGATATGCGCTCCACACAATTGAATAGAGACGCCGTTGATTTTCTATGGGAATTGCAGAAATGACTTCTAAGCCTCAAAATAATGACTTTTTTTCCTAAGGTGGTAGGAATGAAACTCAGTGCGGGCTGGATGGGGTCCCCCCTGGGCACCGCAGACCTAAGCTTGTTTAACTCCTACCTCTTAAAGGGACCGAGAAAAAATGACCTTTTCTGCACTCCAATGTAAGTCAATGGGGCGATTTTTTGGCTATGTGCTAGAAATGAAATTCAGTGCGGATTGGATGACAGGCACCCTGGGGACCCAGGATCGGCTTTTTTTCATTGTATCTCTTAAGCCGCAGAGAAACCCACCTGATATGCGCTCCACACAATTGAATAGAGACGCCGTTGATTTTCTATGGGAATTGCAGAAATGACTTCTAAGCCTCAAATAATGACTTTTTTTCTAAGGTGGTAGGAATGAAACTCAGTGCGGGCTGGATGGGGTTCCCCCTGGGCACCGCAGACCTAAGCTTGTTTAACTCCTACCTCTTAAAGGGACCGAGAAAAAATGACCTTTTCTGCACTCCAATGTAAGTCAATGGGGCGATTTTTTGGCTATGTGCTAGAAATGAAATTCAGTGCGGATTGGATGACAGGCACCCTGGGGACCCAGATCGGCTTTAGTTTCACGTGTATCTCTTAAGCCGGCAGAGAAAACCCACCTGATATGCGCTCCACACAATTGAATAGAGACGCCGTTGATTTTCTATGGGAATTGCAGAAATGACTTCTAAGCCTCAAAATAATGACTTTTTTTCCTAAGGTGGTAGGAATGAAACTCAGTGCGGGCTGGATGGGGTCCCCCCTGGGCACCGCAGACCTAAGCTTGTTTAACTCCTACCTCTTAAAGGGACCGAGAAAAAATGACCTTTTCTGCACTCCAATGTAAGTCAATGGGGCGATTTTTTGGCTATGTGCTAGAAATGAAATTCAGTGCGGATTGGATGACAGGCACCCTAGGCACCCAGGATCGGCTTTAGTTTCACGTGTATCTCTTAAGCCGGCAGAGAAAACCACCTGATATGCGCTCCACACAATTGAATAGAGACGCCGTTGATTTTCTATGGGAATTGCAGAAATGACTTCTAAGCCTCAAAATAATGACTTTTTTTCCTAAGGTGGTAGGAATGAAACTCAGTGCGGGCTGGATGGGGTCCCCCCTGGGCACCGCAGACCTAAGCTTGTTTAACTCCTACCTCTTAAAGGGACCGAGAAAAAATGACCTTTTCTGCACTCCAATGTAAGTCAATGGGGCGATTTTTTGGCTATGTGCTAGAAATGAAATTCAGTGCGGATTGGATGACAGGCACCCTAGGCACCCAGGATCGGCTTTAGTTTCACGTGTATCTCTTAAGCCGGCAGAGAAAACCCACCTGATATGCGCTCCACACAATTGAATAGAGACGCCGTTGATTTTCTATGGGAATTGCAGAAATGACTTCTAAGCCTCAAAATAATGACTTTTTTTCCTAAGGTGGTAGGAATGAAACTCAGTGCGGGCTGGATGGGGTCCCCCCTGGGCACCGCAGACCTAAGCTTGTTTAACTCCTACCTCTTAAAGGGACCGAGAAAAAATGACCTTTTCTGCACTCCAATGTAAGTCAATGGGGCGATTTTTTGGCTATGTGCTAGAAATGAAATTCAGTGCGGATTGGATGACAGGCACCCTAGGCACCCAGGATCGGCTTTAGTTTCACGTGTATCTCTTAAGCCGGCAGAGAAAACCCACCTGATATGCGCTCCACACAATTGAATAGAGACGCCGTTGATTTTCTATGGGAATTGCAGAAATGACTTCTAAGCCTCAAAATAATGACTTTTTTTCCTAAGGTGGTAGGAATGAAACTCAGTGCGGGCTGGATGGGGTCCCCCCTGGGCACCGCAGACCTAAGCTTGTTTAACTCCTACCTCTTAAAGGGACCGAGAAAAAATGACCTTTTCTGCACTCCAATGTAAGTCAATGGGGCGATTTTTTGGCTATGTGCTAGAAATGAAATTCAGTGCGGATTGGATGACAGGCACCCTAGGCACCCAGGATCGGCTTTAGTTTCACGTGTATCTCTTAAGCCGGCAGAGAAAACCCACCTGATATGCGCTCCACACAATTGAATAGAGACGCCGTTGATTTTCTATGGGAATTGCAGAAATGACTTCTAAGCCTCAAAATAATGACTTTTTTTCCTAAGGTGGTAGGAATGAAACTCAGTGCGGGCTGGATGGGGTCCCCCCTGGGCACCGCAGACCTAAGCTTGTTTAACTCCTACCTCTTAAAGGGACCGAGAAAAAATGACCTTTTCTGCACTCCAATGTAAGTCAATGGGGCGATTTTTTGGCTATGTGCTAGAAATGAAATTCAGTGCGGATTGGATGACAGGCACCCTAGGCACCCAGGATCGGCTTTAGTTTCACGTGTATCTCTTAAGCCGGCAGAGAAAACCCACCTGATATGCGCTCCACACAATTGAATAGAGACGCCGTTGATTTTCTATGGGAATTGCAGAAATGACTTCTAAGCCTCAAAATAATGACTTTTTTTCCTAAGGTGGTAGGAATGAAACTCAGTGCGGGCTGGATGGGGTCCCCCCTGGGCACCGCAGACCTAAGCTTGTTTAACTCCTACCTCTTAAAGGGACCGAGAAAAAATGACCTTTTCTGCACTCCAATGTAAGTCAATGGGGCGATTTTTTGGCTATGTGCTAGAAATGAAATTCAGTGCGGATTGGATGACAGGCACCCTAGGCACCCAGGATCGGCTTTAGTTTCACGTGTATCTCTTAAGCCGGCAGAGAAAACCCACCTGATATGCGCTCCACACAATTGAATAGAGACGCCGTTGATTTTCTATGGGAATTGCAGAAATGACTTCTAAGCCTCAAAATAATGACTTTTTTTCCTAAGGTGGTAGGAATGAAACTCAGTGCGGGCTGGATGGGGTCCCCCCTGGGCACCGCAGACCTAAGCTTGTTTAACTCCTACCTCTTAAAGGGACCGAGAAAAAATGACCTTTTCTGCACTCCAATGTAAGTCAATGGGGCGATTTTTTGGCTATGTGCTAGAAATGAAATTCAGTGCGGATTGGATGACAGGCACCCTAGGCACCCAGGATCGGCTTTAGTTTCACGTGTATCTCTTAAGCCGGCAGAGAAAACCCACCTGATATGCGCTCCACACAATTGAATAGAGACGCCGTTGATTTTCTATGGGAATTGCAGAAATGACTTCTAAGCCTCAAAATAATGACTTTTTTTCCTAAGGTGGTAGGAATGAAACTCAGTGCGGGCTGGATGGGGTCCCCCCTGGGCACCGCAGACCTAAGCTTGTTTAACTCCTACCTCTTAAAGGGACCGAGAAAAAATGACCTTTTCTGCACTCCAATGTAAGTCAATGGGGCGATTTTTTGGCTATGTGCTAGAAATGAAATTCAGTGCGGATTGGATGACAGGCACCCTAGGCACCCAGGATCGGCTTTAGTTTCACGTGTATCTCTTAAGCCGGCAGAGAAAACCCACCTGATATGCGCTCCACACAATTGAATAGAGACGCCGTTGATTTTCTATGGGAATTGCAGAAATGACTTCTAAGCCTCAAAATAATGACTTTTTTTCCTAAGGTGGTAGGAATGAAACTCAGTGCGGGCTGGATGGGGTCCCCCCTGGGCACCGCAGACCTAAGCTTGTTTAACTCCTACCTCTTAAAGGGACCGAGAAAAAATGACCTTTTCTGCACTCCAATGTAAGTCAATGGGGCGATTTTTTGGCTATGTGCTAGAAATGAAATTCAGTGCGGATTGGATGACAGGCACCCTAGGCACCCAGGATCGGCTTTAGTTTCACGTGTATCTCTTAAGCCGGCAGAGAAAACCCACCTGATATGCGCTCCACACAATTGAATAGAGACGCCGTTGATTTTCTATGGGAATTGCAGAAATGACTTCTAAGCCTCAAAATAATGACTTTTTTTCCTAAGGTGGTAGGAATGAAACTCAGTGCGGGCTGGATGGGGTCCCCCCTGGGCACCGCAGACCTAAGCTTGTTTAACTCCTACCTCTTAAAGGGACCGAGAAAAAATGACCTTTTCTGCACTCCAATGTAAGTCAATGGGGCGATTTTTTGGCTATGTGCTAGAAATGAAATTCAGTGCGGATTGGATGACAGGCACCCTAGGCACCCAGGATCGGCTTTAGTTTCACGTGTATCTCTTAAGCCGGCAGAGAAAACCCACCTGATATGCGCTCCACACAATTGAATAGAGACGCCGTTGATTTTCTATGGGAATTGCAGAAATGACTTCTAAGCCTCAAAATAATGACTTTTTTTCCTAAGGTGGTAGGAATGAAACTCAGTGCGGGCTGGATGGGGTCCCCCCTGGGCACCGCAGACCTAAGCTTGTTTAACTCCTACCTCTTAAAGGGACCGAGAAAAAATGACCTTTTCTGCACTCCAATGTAAGTCAATGGGGCGATTTTTTGGCTATGTGCTAGAAATGAAATTCAGTGCGGATTGGATGACAGGCACCCTAGGCACCCAGGATCGGCTTTAGTTTCACGTGTATCTCTTAAGCCGGCAGAGAAAACCCACCTGATATGCGCTCCACACAATTGAATAGAGACGCCGTTGATTTTCTATGGGAATTGCAGAAATGACTTCTAAGCCTCAAAATAATGACTTTTTTTCCTAAGGTGGTAGGAATGAAACTCAGTGCGGGCTGGATGGGGTCCCCCCTGGGCACCGCAGACCTAAGCTTGTTTAACTCCTACCTCTTAAAGGGACCGAGAAAAAATGACCTTTTCTGCACTCCAATGTAAGTCAATGGGGCGATTTTTTGGCTATGTGCTAGAAATGAAATTCAGTGCGGATTGGATGACAGGCACCCTAGGCACCCAGGATCGGCTTTAGTTTCACGTGTATCTCTTAAGCCGGCAGAGAAAACCCACCTGATATGCGCTCCACACAATTGAATAGAGACGCCGTTGATTTTCTATGGGAATTGCAGAAATGACTTCTAAGCCTCAAAATAATGACTTTTTTTCCTAAGGTGGTAGGAATGAAACTCAGTGCGGGCTGGATGGGGTCCCCCCTGGGCACCGCAGACCTAAGCTTGTTTAACTCCTACCTCTTAAAGGGACCGAGAAAAAATGACCTTTTCTGCACTCCAATGTAAGTCAATGGGGCGATTTTTTGGCTATGTGCTAGAAATGAAATTCAGTGCGGATTGGATGACAGGCACCCTAGGCACCCAGGATCGGCTTTAGTTTCACGTGTATCTCTTAAGCCGGCAGAGAAAACCCACCTGATATGCGCTCCACACAATTGAATAGAGACGCCGTTGATTTTCTATGGGAATTGCAGAAATGACTTCTAAGCCTCAAAATAATGACTTTTTTTCCTAAGGTGGTAGGAATGAAACTCAGTGCGGGCTGGATGGGGTCCCCCCTGGGCACCGCAGACCTAAGCTTGTTTAACTCCTACCTCTTAAAGGGACCGAGAAAAAATGACCTTTTCTGCACTCCAATGTAAGTCAATGGGGCGATTTTTTGGCTATGTGCTAGAAATGAAATTCAGTGCGGATTGGATGACAGGCACCCTAGGCACCCAGGATCGGCTTTAGTTTCACGTGTATCTCTTAAGCCGGCAGAGAAAACCCACCTGATATGCGCTCCACACAATTGAATAGAGACGCCGTTGATTTTCTATGGGAATTGCAGAAATGACTTCTAAGCCTCAAAATAATGACTTTTTTTCCTAAGGTGGTAGGAATGAAACTCAGTGCGGGCTGGATGGGGTCCCCCCTGGGCACCGCAGACCTAAGCTTGTTTAACTCCTACCTCTTAAAGGGACCGAGAAAAAATGACCTTTTCTGCACTCCAATGTAAGTCAATGGGGCGATTTTTTGGCTATGTGCTAGAAATGAAATTCAGTGCGGATTGGATGACAGGCACCCTAGGCACCCAGGATCGGCTTTAGTTTCACGTGTATCTCTTAAGCCGGCAGAGAAAACCCACCTGATATGCGCTCCACACAATTGAATAGAGACGCCGTTGATTTTCTATGGGAATTGCAGAAATGACTTCTAAGCCTCAAAATAATGACTTTTTTTCCTAAGGTGGTAGGAATGAAACTCAGTGCGGGCTGGATGGGGTCCCCCCTGGGCACCGCAGACCTAAGCTTGTTTAACTCCTACCTCTTAAAGGGACCGAGAAAAAATGACCTTTTCTGCACTCCAATGTAAGTCAATGGGGCGATTTTTTGGCTATGTGCTAGAAATGAAATTCAGTGCGGATTGGATGACAGGCACCCTAGGCACCCAGGATCGGCTTTAGTTTCACGTGTATCTCTTAAGCCGGCAGAGAAAACCCACCTGATATGCGCTCCACACAATTGAATAGAGACGCCGTTGATTTTCTATGGGAATTGCAGAAATGACTTCTAAGCCTCAAAATAATGACTTTTTTTCCTAAGGTGGTAGGAATGAAACTCAGTGCGGGCTGGATGGGGTCCCCCCTGGGCACCGCAGACCTAAGCTTGTTTAACTCCTACCTCTTAAAGGGACCGAGAAAAAATGACCTTTTCTGCACTCCAATGTAAGTCAATGGGGCGATTTTTTGGCTATGTGCTAGAAATGAAATTCAGTGCGGATTGGATGACAGGCACCCTAGGCACCCAGGATCGGCTTTAGTTTCACGTGTATCTCTTAAGCCGGCAGAGAAAACCCACCTGATATGCGCTCCACACAATTGAATAGAGACGCCGTTGATTTTCTATGGGAATTGCAGAAATGACTTCTAAGCCTCAAAATAATGACTTTTTTTCCTAAGGTGGTAGGAATGAAACTCAGTGCGGGCTGGATGGGGTCCCCCCTGGGCACCGCAGACCTAAGCTTGTTTAACTCCTACCTCTTAAAGGGACCGAGAAAAAATGACCTTTTCTGCACTCCAATGTAAGTCAATGGGGCGATTTTTTGGCTATGTGCTAGAAATGAAATTCAGTGCGGATTGGATGACAGGCACCCTAGGCACCCAGGATCGGCTTTAGTTTCACGTGTATCTCTTAAGCCGGCAGAGAAAACCCACCTGATATGCGCTCCACACAATTGAATAGAGACGCCGTTGATTTTCTATGGGAATTGCAGAAATGACTTCTAAGCCTCAAAATAATGACTTTTTTTCCTAAGGTGGTAGGAATGAAACTCAGTGCGGGCTGGATGGGGTCCCCCCTGGGCACCGCAGACCTAAGCTTGTTTAACTCCTACCTCTTAAAGGGACCGAGAAAAAATGACCTTTTCTGCACTCCAATGTAAGTCAATGGGGCGATTTTTTGGCTATGTGCTAGAAATGAAATTCAGTGCGGATTGGATGACAGGCACCCTAGGCACCCAGGATCGGCTTTAGTTTCACGTGTATCTCTTAAGCCGGCAGAGAAAACCCACCTGATATGCGCTCCACACAATTGAATAGAGACGCCGTTGATTTTCTATGGGAATTGCAGAAATGACTTCTAAGCCTCAAAATAATGACTTTTTTTCCTAAGGTGGTAGGAATGAAACTCAGTGCGGGCTGGATGGGGTCCCCCCTGGGCACCGCAGACCTAAGCTTGTTTAACTCCTACCTCTTAAAGGGACCGAGAAAAAATGACCTTTTCTGCACTCCAATGTAAGTCAATGGGGCGATTTTTTGGCTATGTGCTAGAAATGAAATTCAGTGCGGATTGGATGACAGGCACCCTAGGCACCCAGGATCGGCTTTAGTTTCACGTGTATCTCTTAAGCCGGCAGAGAAAACCCACCTGATATGCGCTCCACACAATTGAATAGAGACGCCGTTGATTTTCTATGGGAATTGCAGAAATGACTTCTAAGCCTCAAAATAATGACTTTTTTTCCTAAGGTGGTAGGAATGAAACTCAGTGCGGGCTGGATGGGGTCCCCCCTGGGCACCGCAGACCTAAGCTTGTTTAACTCCTACCTCTTAAAGGGACCGAGAAAAAATGACCTTTTCTGCACTCCAATGTAAGTCAATGGGGCGATTTTTTGGCTATGTGCTAGAAATGAAATTCAGTGCGGATTGGATGACAGGCACCCTAGGCACCCAGGATCGGCTTTAGTTTCATGTGTATCTCTTAAGCCGGCAGAGAAAACCCACCTGATATGCGCTCCACACAATTGAATAGAGACGCCGTTGATTTTCTATGGGAATTGCAGAAATGACTTCTAAGCCTCAAAATAATGACTTTTTTTCCTAAGGTGGTAGGAATGAAACTCAGTGCGGGCTGGATGGGGTCCCCCCTGGGCACCGCAGACCTAAGCTTGTTTAACTCCTACCTCTTAAAGGGACCGAGAAAAAATGACCTTTTCTGCACTCCAATGTAAGTCAATGGGGCGATTTTTTGGCTATGTGCTAGAAATGAAATTCAGTGCGGATTGGATGACAGGCACCCTAGGCACCCAGGATCGGCTTGATTTTCTATGGGAATTGCAGAAATGACTTCTAAGCCTCAAAATAATGACTTTTTTTCCTAAGGTGGTAGGAATGAAACTCAGTGCGGGCTGGATGGGGTCCCCCCTGGGCACCGCAGACCTAAGCTTGTTTAACTCCTACCTCTTAAAGGGACCGAGAAAAAATGACCTTTTCTGCACTCCAATGTAAGTCAATGGGGCGATTTTTTGGCTATGTGCTAGAAATGAAATTCAGTGCGGATTGGATGACAGGCACCCTAGGCACCCAGGATCGGCTTTAGTTTCACGTGTATCTCTTAAGCCGGCAGAGAAAACCCACCTGATATGCGCTCCACACAATTGAATAGAGACGCCGTTGATTTTCTATGGGAATTGCAGAAATGACTTCTAAGCCTCAAAATAATGACTTTTTTTCCTAAGGTGGTAGGAATGAAACTCAGTGCGGGCTGGATGGGGTCCCCCCTGGGCACCGCAGACCTAAGCTTGTTTAACTCCTACCTCTTAAAGGGACCGAGAAAAAATGACCTTTTCTGCACTCCAATGTAAGTCAATGGGGCGATTTTTTGGCTATGTGCTAGAAATGAAATTCAGTGCGGATTGGATGACAGGCACCCTAGGCACCCAGGATCGGCTTTAGTTTCACGTGTATCTCTTAAGCCGGCAGAGAAAACCCACCTGATATGCGCTCCACACAATTGAATAGAGACGCCGTTGATTTTCTATGGGAATTGCAGAAATGACTTCTAAGCCTCAAAATAATGACTTTTTTTCCTAAGGTGGTAGGAATGAAACTCAGTGCGGGCTGGATGGGGTCCCCCCTGGGCACCGCAGACCTAAGCTTGTTTAACTCCTACCTCTTAAAGGGACCGAGAAAAAATGACCTTTTCTGCACTCCAATGTAAGTCAATGGGGCGATTTTTTGGCTATGTGCTAGAAATGAAATTCAGTGCGGATTGGATGACAGGCACCCTAGGCACCCAGGATCGGCTTTAGTTTCACGTGTATCTCTTAAGCCGGCAGAGAAAACCCACCTGATATGCGCTCCACACAATTGAATAGAGACGCCGTTGATTTTCTATGGGAATTGCAGAAATGACTTCTAAGCCTCAAAATAATGACTTTTTTTCCTAAGGTGGTAGGAATGAAACTCAGTGCGGGCTGGATGGGGTCCCCCCTGGGCACCGCAGACCTAAGCTTGTTTAACTCCTACCTCTTAAAGGGACCGAGAAAAAATGACCTTTTCTGCACTCCAATGTAAGTCAATGGGGCGATTTTTTGGCTATGTGCTAGAAATGAAATTCAGTGCGGATTGGATGACAGGCACCCTAGGCACCCAGGATCGGCTTTAGTTTCACGTGTATCTCTTAAGCCGGCAGAGAAAACCCACCTGATATGCGCTCCACACAATTGAATAGAGACGCCGTTGATTTTCTATGGGAATTGCAGAAATGACTTCTAAGCCTCAAAATAATGACTTTTTTTCCTAAGGTGGTAGGAATGAAACTCAGTGCGGGCTGGATGGGGTCCCCCCTGGGCACCGCAGACCTAAGCTTGTTTAACTCCTACCTCTTAAAGGGACCGAGAAAAAATGACCTTTTCTGCACTCCAATGTAAGTCAATGGGGCGATTTTTTGGCTATGTGCTAGAAATGAAATTCAGTGCGGATTGGATGACAGGCACCCTAGGCACCCAGGATCGGCTTTAGTTTCACGTGTATCTCTTAAGCCGGCAGAGAAAACCCACCTGATATGCGCTCCACACAATTGAATAGAGACGCCGTTGATTTTCTATGGGAATTGCAGAAATGACTTCTAAGCCTCAAAATAATGACTTTTTTTCCTAAGGTGGTAGGAATGAAACTCAGTGCGGGCTGGATGGGGTCCCCCCTGGGCACCGCAGACCTAAGCTTGTTTAACTCCTACCTCTTAAAGGGACCGAGAAAAAATGACCTTTTCTGCACTCCAATGTAAGTCAATGGGGCGATTTTTTGGCTATGTGCTAGAAATGAAATTCAGTGCGGATTGGATCCTAAGGTGGTAGGAATGAAACTCAGTGCGGGCTAGATGGGGTCCCCCCTGGGCACCGCAGACCTAAGCTTGTTTAACTCCTACCTCTTAAAGGGACCGAGAAAAAATGACCTTTTCTGCACTCCAATGTAAGTCAATGGGGCGATTTTTTGGCTATGTGCTAGAAATGAAATTCAGTGCGGATTGGATGACAGGCACCCTAGGCACCCAGGATCGGCTTTAGTTTCACGTGTATCTCTTAAGCCGGCAGAGAAAACCCACCTGATATGCGCTCCACACAATTGAATAGAGACGCCGTTGATTTTCTATGGGAATTGCAGAAATGACTTCTAAGCCTCAAAATAATGACTTTTTTTCCTAAGGTGGTAGGAATGAAACTCAGTGCGGGCTGGATGGGGTCCCCCCTGGGCACCGCAGACCTAAGCTTGTTTAACTCCTACCTCTTAAAGGGACCGAGAAAAAATGACCTTTTCTGCACTCCAATGTAAGTCAATGGGGCGATTTTTTGGCTATGTGCTAGAAATGAAATTCAGTGCGGATTGGATGACAGGCACCCTAGGCACCCAGGATCGGCTTTAGTTTCACGTGTATCTCTTAAGCCGGCAGAGAAAACCCACCTGATATGCGCTCCACACAATTGAATAGAGACGCCGTTGATTTTCTATGGGAATTGCAGAAATGACTTCTAAGCCTCAAAATAATGACTTTTTTTCCTAAGGTGGTAGGAATGAAACTCAGTGCGGGCTGGATGGGGTCCCCCCTGGGCACCGCAGACCTAAGCTTGTTTAACTCCTACCTCTTAAAGGGACCGAGAAAAAATGACCTTTTCTGCACTCCAATGTAAGTCAATGGGGCGATTTTTTGGCTATGTGCTAGAAATGAAATTCAGTGCGGATTGGATGACAGGCACCCTAGGCACCCAGGATCGGCTTTAGTTTCACGTGTATCTCTTAAGCCGGCAGAGAAAACCCACCTGATATGCGCTCCACACAATTGAATAGAGACGCCGTTGATTTTCTATGGGAATTGCAGAAATGACTTCTAAGCCTCAAAATAATGACTTTTTTTCCTAAGGTGGTAGGAATGAAACTCAGTGCGGGCTGGATGGGGTCCCCCCTGGGCACCGCAGACCTAAGCTTGTTTAACTCCTACCTCTTAAAGGGACCGAGAAAAAATGACCTTTTCTGCACTCCAATGTAAGTCAATGGGGCGATTTTTTGGCTATGTGCTAGAAATGAAATTCAGTGCGGATTGGATGACAGGCACCCTAGGCACCCAGGATCGGCTTTAGTTTCACGTGTATCTCTTAAGCCGGCAGAGAAAACCCACCTGATATGCGCTCCACACAATTGAATAGAGACGCCGTTGATTTTCTATGGGAATTGCAGAAATGACTTCTAAGCCTCAAAATAATGACTTTTTTTCCTAAGGTGGTAGGAATGAAACTCAGTGCGGGCTGGATGGGGTCCCCCCTGGGCACCGCAGACCTAAGCTTGTTTAACTCCTACCTCTTAAAGGGACCGAGAAAAAATGACCTTTTCTGCACTCCAATGTAAGTCAATGGGGCGATTTTTTGGCTATGTGCTAGAAATGAAATTCAGTGCGGATTGGATGACAGGCACCCTAGGCACCCAGGATCGGCTTTAGTTTCACGTGTATCTCTTAAGCCGGCAGAGAAAACCCACCTGATATGCGCTCCACACAATTGAATAGAGACGCCGTTGATTTTCTATGGGAATTGCAGAAATGACTTCTAAGCCTCAAAATAATGACTTTTTTTCCTAAGGTGGTAGGAATGAAACTCAGTGCGGGCTGGATGGGGTCCCCCCTGGGCACCGCAGACCTAAGCTTGTTTAACTCCTACCTCTTAAAGGGACCGAGAAAAAATGACCTTTTCTGCACTCCAATGTAAGTCAATGGGGCGATTTTTTGGCTATGTGCTAGAAATGAAATTCAGTGCGGATTGGATGACAGGCACCCTAGGCACCCAGGATCGGCTTTAGTTTCACGTGTATCTCTTAAGCCGGCAGAGAAAACCCACCTGATATGCGCTCCACACAATTGAATAGAGACGCCGTTGATTTTCTATGGGAATTGCAGAAATGACTTCTAAGCCTCAAAATAATGACTTTTTTTCCTAAGGTGGTAGGAATGAAACTCAGTGCGGGCTGGATGGGGTCCCCCCTGGGCACCGCAGACCTAAGCTTGTTTAACTCCTACCTCTTAAAGGGACCGAGAAAAAATGACCTTTTCTGCACTCCAATGTAAGTCAATGGGGCGATTTTTTGGCTATGTGCTAGAAATGAAATTCAGTGCGGATTGGATGACAGGCACCCTAGGCACCCAGGATCGGCTTTAGTTTCACGTGTATCTCTTAAGCCGGCAGAGAAAACCCACCTGATATGCGCTCCACACAATTGAATAGAGACGCCGTTGATTTTCTATGGGAATTGCAGAAATGACTTCTAAGCCTCAAAATAATGACTTTTTTTCCTAAGGTGGTAGGAATGAAACTCAGTGCGGGCTGGATGGGGTCCCCCCTGGGCACCGCAGACCTAAGCTTGTTTAACTCCTACCTCTTAAAGGGACCGAGAAAAAATGACCTTTTCTGCACTCCAATGTAAGTCAATGGGGCGATTTTTTGGCTATGTGCTAGAAATGAAATTCAGTGCGGATTGGATGACAGGCACCCTAGGCACCCAGGATCGGCTTTAGTTTCACGTGTATCTCTTAAGCCGGCAGAGAAAACCCACCTGATATGCGCTCCACACAATTGAATAGAGACGCCGTTGATTTTCTATGGGAATTGCAGAAATGACTTCTAAGCCTCAAAATAATGACTTTTTTTCCTAAGGTGGTAGGAATGAAACTCAGTGCGGGCTGGATGGGGTCCCCCCTGGGCACCGCAGACCTAAGCTTGTTTAACTCCTACCTCTTAAAGGGACCGAGAAAAAATGACCTTTTCTGCACTCCAATGTAAGTCAATGGGGCGATTTTTTGGCTATGTGCTAGAAATGAAATTCAGTGCGGATTGGATGACAGGCACCCTAGGCACCCAGGATCGGCTTTAGTTTCACGTGTATCTCTTAAGCCGGCAGAGAAAACCCACCTGATATGCGCTCCACACAATTGAATAGAGACGCCGTTGATTTTCTATGGGAATTGCAGAAATGACTTCTAAGCCTCAAAATAATGACTTTTTTTCCTAAGGTGGTAGGAATGAAACTCAGTGCGGGCTGGATGGGGTCCCCCCTGGGCACCGCAGACCTAAGCTTGTTTAACTCCTACCTCTTAAAGGGACCGAGAAAAAATGACCTTTTCTGCACTCCAATGTAAGTCAATGGGGCGATTTTTTGGCTATGTGCTAGAAATGAAATTCAGTGCGGATTGGATGACAGGCACCCTAGGCACCCAGGATCGGCTTTAGTTTCACGTGTATCTCTTAAGCCGGCAGAGAAAACCCACCTGATATGCGCTCCACACAATTGAATAGAGACGCCGTTGATTTTCTATGGGAATTGCAGAAATGACTTCTAAGCCTCAAAATAATGACTTTTTTTCCTAAGGTGGTAGGAATGAAACTCAGTGCGGGCTGGATGGGGTCCCCCCTGGGCACCGCAGACCTAAGCTTGTTTAACTCCTACCTCTTAAAGGGACCGAGAAAAAATGACCTTTTCTGCACTCCAATGTAAGTCAATGGGGCGATTTTTTGGCTATGTGCTAGAAATGAAATTCAGTGCGGATTGGATGACAGGCACCCTAGGCACCCAGGATCGGCTTTAGTTTCACGTCAAAATAATGACTTTTTTTCCTAAGGTGGTAGGAATGAAACTCAGTGCGGGCTGGATGGGGTCCCCCCTGGGCACCGCAGACCTAAGCTTGTTTAACTCCTACCTCTTAAAGGGACCGAGAAAAAATGACCTTTTCTGCACTCCAATGTAAGTCAATGGGGCGATTTTTTGGCTATGTGCTAGAAATGAAATTCAGTGCGGATTGGATGACAGGCACCCTAGGCACCCAGGATCGGCTTTAGTTTCACGTGTATCTCTTAAGCCGGCAGAGAAAACCCACCTGATATGCGCTCCACACAATTGAATTAGCGGACGCCGTTGATTTCTATGGGAATTGCAGAAATGACTTCTAAGCCTCAAATAATGACTTTTTTTCCTAAGGTGGTAGGAATGAAACTCAGTGCGGGCTGGATGGGGTCCCCCCTGGGCACCGCAGACCTAAGCTTGTTTAACTCCTACCTCTTAAGGGACCGAGAAAAAATGACCTTTTCTGCACTCCAATGTAAGTCAATGGGGCGATTTTTTGGCTATGTGCTAGAAATGAAATTCAGTGCGGATTGGATGACAGGCACCCTAGGCACCCAGGATCGGCTTTAGTTTCACGTGTATCTCTTAAGTCGGCAGAGAAAACCCACCTGATATGCGCTCCACACAATTGAATTAGAGACGCCGTTGATTTTCTATGGGAATTGCAGAAATGACTTCTAAACCTCAAAATAATGACTTTTTTTCCTAAGGTGGTAGGAATGAAACTCAGTGCGGGCTGGATGGGGTCCCCCCTGGGCACCGCAGACCTAAGCTTGTTAACTCCTACCTCTTAAAGGGACCGAGAAAAAAATGACCTTTTCTGCACTCCAATGTAAGTCAATGGGGCGATTTTTTGGCTATGTGCTAGAAATGAAATTCAGTGGGGATTGGATGACAGGCACCCTAGGCACCCAGGATCGGCTTTAGTTTCACGTGTATCTCTTAAGCCGGCAGAGAATATCCACCTGATATGCGCTCCACACAATTGAATAGAGACGATATTGATTTTTATGGGAATTGCAGAAATGACTTCTAAGCCTCAAAATAATGACTTTTTTTCCTAAGGTGGTAGGAATGAAACTCAGTGCGGGCTGGATGGGGTCCCCCCTGGGCACCGCAGACCCTAAGCTTGTTTAACTCCTACCTCTTAAAGGGACCGAGAAAAAATGACCTTTTCTGCACTCCAATGTAAGTCAATGGGGCGATTTTTTGGCTATGTGCTAGAAATGAAATTCAGTGCGGATTGGATGACAGGCACCCTAGGCACCCAGGATCGGCTTTAGTTTCACGTGTATCTCTTAAGCCGGCAGAGAAAATCCACCTGATATGCGCTCCACACAATTGAATAGAGACGCCATTGATTTTCTATGGGAATTGCAGAAATGACTTCTAAGCCTCAAAATAATGACTTTTTTTCCTAAGGTGGTAGGAATGAAACTCAGTGCGGGCTGGATGGGGTCCCCCCTGGGCACCGCAGACCTAAGCTTGTTTAACTCCTACCTCTTAAAGGGACCGAGAAAAAAATGACCTTTTCTGCACTCCAATGTAAGTCAATGGGGCGATTTTTTGGCTATGTGCTAGAAATGAAATTCAGTGCGGATTGGATGACAGGCACCCTAGGCACCCAGGATCGGCTTTAGTTTCACGTGTATCTCTTAAGCCGGCAGAGAAAACCCACCTGATATGCGCTCCACACAATTGAATTAGAGACGCCGTTGATTTTCTATGGGAATTGCAGAAATGACTTCTAAGCCTCAAAATAATGACTTTTTTTCCTAAGGTGGTAGGAATGAAACTCAGTGCGGGCTGGATGGGGTCCCCCTGGGCACCGCAGACCTAAGCTTGTTTAACTCCTACCTCTTAAAGGGACCGAGAAAAAATGACCTTTTCTGCACTCCAATGTAAGTCAATGGGGCGATTTTTTGGCTATGTGCTAGAAATGAAATTCAGTGCGGATTGGATGACAGGCACCCTAGGCACCCAGGATCGGCTTTAGTTTCACGTCAAAATAATGACTTTTTTTCCTAAGGTGGTAGGAATGAAACTCAGTGCGGGCTGGATGGGGTCCCCCCTGGGCACCGCAGACCTAAGCTTGTTTAACTCCTACCTCTTAAAGGGACCGAGAAAAAATGACCTTTTCTGCACTCCAATGTAAGTCAATGGGGCGATTTTTTGGCTATGTGCTAGAAATGAAATTCAGTGCGGATTGGATGACAGGCACCCTAGGCACCCAGGATCGGCTTTAGTTTCACGTGTATCTCTTAAGCCGGCAGAGAAAACCCACCTGATATGCGCTCCACACAATTGAATTAGAGACGCCGTTGATTTTCTATGGGAATTGCAGAAATGACTTCTAAGCCTCAAAATAATGACTTTTTTTCCTAAGGTGGTAGGAATGAAACTCAGTGCGGGCTGGATGGGGTCCCCCCTGGGCACCGCAGACCTGAGCTTGTTTAACTCCTACCTCTTAAAGGGACCGAGAAAAAATGACCTTTTCTGCACTCCAATGTAAGTCAATGGGGCGATTTTTTGGCTATGTGCTAGAAATGAAATTCAGTGCGGATTGGATGACAGGCACCCTAGGCACCCAGGATCGGCTTTAGTTTCACGTGTATCTCTTAAGCCGGCAGAGAAAATCCACCTGATATGCGCTCCACACAATTGAATAGAGACGCCATTGATTTTCTATGGGAATTGCAGAAATGACTTCTAAGCCTCAAAATAATGACTTTTTTTCCTAAGGTGGTAGGAATGAAACTCAGTGCGGGCTGGATGGGGTCCCCCCTGGGCACCGCAGACCTAAGCTTGTTTAACTCCTACCTCTTAAAGGGACCGAGAAAAAATGACCTTTTCTGCACTCCAATGTAAGTCAATGGGGCGATTTTTTGGCTATGTGCTAGAAATGAAATTCAGTGCGGATTGGATGACAGGCACCCTAGGCACCCAGGATCGGCTTTAGTTTCACGTGTATCTCTTAAGCCGGCAGAGAAAACCCACCTGATATGCGCTCCACACAATTGAATTAGAGACGCCGTTGATTTTCTATGGGAATTGCAGAAATGACTTCTAAGCCTCAAAATAATGACTTTTTTTCCTAAGGTGGTAGGAATGAAACTCAGTGCGGGCTGGATGGGGTCCCCCCTGGGCACCGCAGACCTAAGCTTGTTTAACTCCTACCTCTTAAAGGGACCGAGAAAAAATGACCTTTTCTGCACTCCAATGTAAGTCAATGGGGCGATTTTTTGGCTATGTGCTAGAAATGAAATTCAGTGCGGATTGGATGACAGGCACCCTAGGCACCCAGGATCGGCTTTAGTTTCAAGTGTATCTCTTAAGCCGGCAGAGAAAACCCACCTGATATGCGCTCCACACAATTGAATTAGAGACGCCGTTGATTTTCTATGGGAATTGCAGAAATGACTTCTAAGCCTCAAAATAATGACTTTTTTCCTAAGGTGGTAGGAATGAAACTCAGTGCGGGCTGGATGGGGTCCCCCCTGGGCACCGCAGACCTAAGCTTGTTTAACTCCTACCTCTTAAAGGGACCGAGAAAAAATGACCTTTTCTGCACTCCAATGTAAGTCAATGGGGCGATTTTTTGGCTATGTGATAGAAATGAAATTCAGTGCGGATTGGATGACAGGCACCCTAGGCACCCAGGATCGGCTTTAGTTTCACGTGTATCTCTTAAGCCGGCAGAGAAAATCCACCTGATATGCGCTCCACACAATTGAATAGAGACGCCATTGATTTTCTATGGGAATTGCAGAAATGACTTCTAAGCCTCAAAATAATGACTTTTTTTCCTAAGGTGGTAGGAATGAAACTCAGTGTGGGCTGGATGGGGTCCCCCCTGGGCACCGCAGACCTAAGCTTGTTTAACTCCTACCTCTTAAAGGGACCGAGAAAAAATGACCTTTTCTGCACTCCAATGTAAGTCAATGGGGCGATTTTTTGGCTATGTGCTAGAAATGAAATTCAGTGCGGATTGGATGACAGGCACCCTAGGCACCAAGGATCGGCTTTAGTTTCACGTGTATCTCTTAAGCCGGCAGAGAAAATCCACCTGATATGCGCTCCACACAATTGAATAGAGACGCCATTGATTTTCTATGGGAATTGCAGAAATGACTTCTAAGCCTCAAAATAATGACTTTTTTTCCTAAGGTGGTAGGAATGAAACTCAGTGCGGGCTGGATGGGGTTCCCCCTGGGCACCGCAGACCTAAGCTTGTTTAACTCCTACCTCTTAAAGGGACCGAGAAAAAATGACCTTTTCTGCACTCCAATGTAAGTCAATGGGGCGATTTTTTGGCTATGTGCTAGAAATGAAATTCAGTGCGGATTGGATGACAGGCACCCTGGGGACCCAGGATCGGCTTTAGTTTCATGTGTATCTCTTAAGCCGGCAGAGAAAACCCACCTGATATGCGCTCCACACAATTGAATAGAGACGCCGTTGATTTTCTATGGGAATTGCAGAAATGACTTCTAAGCCTCAAAATAATGACTTTTTTTCCTAAGGTGGTAGGAATGAAACTCAGTGCGGGCTGGATGGGGTTCCCCCTGGGCACCGCAGACCTAAGCTTGTTTAACTCCTACCTCTTAAAGGGACCGAGAAAAAATGACCTTTTCTGCACTCCAATGTAAGTCAATGGGGCGATTTTTTGGCTATGTGCTAGAAATGAAATTCAGTGCGGATTGGATGACAGGCACCCTGGGGACCCAGGATCGGCTTTAGTTTCATGTGTATCTCTTAAGCCGGCAGAGAAAACCCACCTGATATGCGCTCCACACAATTGAATAGAGACGCCGTTGATTTTCTATGGGAATTGCAGAAATGACTTCTAAGCCTCGAAATAATGACTTTTTTTCCTAAGGTGGTAGGAATGAAACTCAGTGCGGGCTGGATGGGGTCCCCCCTGGGCACCGCAGACCTAAGCTTGTTTAACTCCTACCTCTTAAAGGGACCGAGAAAAAAATGACCTTTTCTGCACTCCAATGTAAGTCAATGGGGCGATTTTTTGGCTATGTGCTAGAAATGAAATTCAGTGCGGATTGGATGACAGGCACCCTGGGGACCAGGATCGGCTTTAGTTTCATGTGTATCTCTTAAGCCGGCAGAGAAAACCCACCTGATATGCGCTCCACACAATTGAATAGAGACGCCGTTGATTTTCTATGGGAATTGCAGAAATGACTTTTCTCTGCAGGCTTAAGAGATACACGTGAAACTAAAGCCGATCCTGGGTGCCTAGGGTGCCTGTCATCCAATCCGCACTGAATTTCATTTCTAGCACATAGCCAAAAAATCGCCCCCATGACTTACATTGGAGTGCAGAAAATGTCATTTTTTCTCGGTCCCTTTAAGAGGTAGGAGTTAAACAAGCTTAGGTCTGCGGTGCCCAGGGGGGACCCCATCCAGTTCGCACTGAGTTTCATTCCTACCACCTTAGGAAAAAAAGTCATTATTTTGAGGCTTAGAAGTCATTTCTGCAATTCCCATAGAAAATCAATGGCGTCTCTATTCAATTGTGTGGAGCGCATATCAGGTGGATTTTCTCTGCCGGCTTAAGAGATACACGTGAAACTAAAGCCGATCCTGGGTGCCTAGGGTGCCTGTCATCCAATCCGCACTGAATTTCATTTCTAGCACATAGCCAAAAAATCGCCCCATTGGCTTACATTGGAGTGCAGAAAAGGTCATTTTTTCTCGGTCCCTTTAAGAGGTAGGAGTTAAACAAGCTTAGGTCTGCGGTGCCCAGGGGGGACCCCATCCAGCCCGCACTGAGTTTCATTCCTACCACCTTAGGAAAAAAAGTCATTATTTTGAGGCTTAGAAGTCATTTCTGCAATTCCCATAGAAAATCAACGGCGTCTCTAATTCAATTGTGTGGAGCGCATATCAGGTGGGTTTTCTCTGCCGGCTTAAGAGATACACGTGAAACTAAAGCCGATCCTGGGTGCCTAGGGTGCCTGTCATCCAATCCGCACTGAATTTCATTTCTAGCACATAGCCAAAAAATCGCCCCATTGACTTACATTGGAGTGCAGAAAAGGTCATTTTTTCTCGGTCCCTTTAAGAGGTAGGAGTTAAACAAGCTTAGGTCTGCGGTGCCCAGGGGGGACCCCATCCAGCCCGCACTAAGTTTCATTCCTACCACCTTAGGAAAAAAAGTCATTATTTTGAGGCTTAGAAGTCATTTCTGCAATTCCCATAGAAAATCAATGGCGTCTCTATTCAATTGTGTGGAGCGCATATCAGGTGGATTTTCTCTGCCGGCTTAAGAGATACACGTGAAACTAAAGCCGATCCTGGGTGCCTAGGGTGCCTGTCATCCAATCCGCACTGAATTTCATTTCTAGCACATAGCCAAAAAATCGCCCCATTGACTTACATTGGAGTGCAGAAAAGGTCATTTTTTCTCGGTCCCTTTAAGAGGTAGGAGTTAAACAAGCTTAGGTCTGCGGTGCCCAGGGGGGACCCCATCCAGCCCGCACTGAGTTTCATTCCTACCACCTTAGGAAAAAAAGTCATTATTTTGAGGCTTAGAAGTCATTTCTGCAATTCCCATAGAAAATCAACGGCGTCTCAAATTCAATTGTGTGGAGCGCATATCAGGTGGGTTTTCTCTGCCGGCTTAAGAGATACACGTGAAACTAAAGCCGATCCTGGGTGCCTAGGGTGCCTGTCATCCAATCCGCACTGAATTTCATTTCTAGCACATAGCCAAAAAATCGCCCCATTGACTTACATTGGAGTGCAGAAAAGGTCATTTTTTCTCGGTCCCTTTAAGAGGTAGGAGTTAAACAAGCTTAGGTCTGCGGTGCCCAGGGGGGACCCCATCCAGCCCGCACTGAGTTTCATTCCTACCACCTTAGGAAAAAAAGTCATTATTTTGAGGCTTAGAAGTCATTTCTGCAATTCCCATAGAAAATCAATGGCGTCTCTATTCAATTGTGTGGAGCGCATATCAGGTGGATTTTCTCTGCCGGCTTAAGAGATACACGTGAAACTAAAGCCGATCCTGGGTGCCTAGGGTGCCTGTCATCCAATCCGCACTGAATTTCATTTCTAGCACATAGCCAAAAAATCGCCCCATTGACTTACATTGGAGTGCAGAAAAGGTCATTTTTTCTCGGTCCCTTTAAGAGGTAGGAGTTAAACAAGCTTAGGTCTGCGGTGCCCAGGGGGGACCCCATCCAGCCCACACTGAGTTTCATTCCTACCACCTTAGGAAAAAAAGTCATTATTTTGAGGCTTAGAAGTCATTTCTGCAATTACCATAGAAAATCAATGGCGTCTCTATTCAATTGTGTGGAGCGCATATCAGGTGGATTTTCTCTGCCGGCTTAAGAGATACACGTGAAACTAAAGCCGATCCTGGGTGCCTAGGGTGCCTGTCATCCAATCCGCACTGAATTTCATTTCTAGCACATAGCCAAAAAATCGCCCCATTGACTTACATTGGAGTGCAGAAAAGGTCATTTTTTCTCGGTCCCTTTAAGAGGTAGGAGTTAAACAAGCTTAGGTCTGCGGTGCCCAGGGGGGACCCCATCCAGCCCACACTGAGTTTCATTCCTACCACCTTAGGAAAAAAAGTCATTATTTTGAGGCTTAGAAGTCATTTCTGCAATTCCCATAGAAAATCAACGGCGTCTCTAATTCAATTGTGTGGAGCGCATATCAGGTGGGTTTTCTCTGCCGGCTTAAGAGATACACGTGAAACTAAAGCCGATCCTGGGTGCCTAGGGTGCCTGTCATCCAATCCGCACTGAATTTCATTTCTAGCACATAGCCAAAAAATCGCCCCATTGACTTACATTGGAGTGCAGAAAAGGTCATTTTTTCTCGGTCCCTTTAAGAGGTAGGAGTTAAACAAGCTTAGGTCTGCGGTGCCCAGGGGGGACCCCATCCAGCCCGCACTGAGTTTCATTCCTACCACCTTAGGAAAAAAAGTCATTATTTTGAGGCTTAGAAGTCATTTCTGCAATTCCCATAGAAAATCAACGGCGTCTCTAATTCAATTGTGTGGAGCGCATATCAGGTGGGTTTTCTCTGCCGGCTTAAGAGATACACGTGAAACTAAAGCCGATCCTGGGTGCCTAGGGTGCCTGTCATCCAATCCGCACTGAATTTCATTTCTAGCACATAGCCAAAAAATCGCCCCATTGACTTACATTGGAGTGCAGAAAAGGTCATTTTTTCTCGGTCCCTTTAAGAGGTAGGAGTTAAACAAGCTTAGGTCTGCGGTGCCCAGGGGGGACCCCATCCAGCCCGCACTGAGTTTCATTCCTACCACCTTAGGAAAAAAAGTCATTATTTTGAGGCTTAGAAGTCAT
The DNA here is from genome assembly GCF_027789765.1 of Dendropsophus ebraccatus. Lineage (NCBI taxonomy): Eukaryota > Metazoa > Chordata > Amphibia > Anura > Hylidae > Dendropsophus > Dendropsophus ebraccatus. The sequence goes on from NW_027210516.1 coordinate 23,003, forward strand.
TTCTGCAATTCCCATAGAAAATCAATGGCGTCTCTATTCAATTGTGTGGAGCGCATATCAGGTGGATTTTCTCTGCCGGCTTAAGAGATACACGTGAAACTAAAGCCGATCCTGGGTGCCTAGGGTGCCTGTCATCCAATCCGCACTGAATTTCATTTCTAGCACATAGCCAAAAAATCGCCCCATTGACTTACATTGGAGTGCAGAAAAGGTCATTTTTTCTCGGTCCCTTTAAGAGGTAGGAGTTAAACAAGCTTAGGTCTGCGGTGCCCAGGGGGGACCCCATCCAGCCCACACTGAGTTTCATTCCTACCACCTTAGGAAAAAAAGTCATTATTTTGAGGCTTAGAAGTCATTTCTGCAATTCCCATAGAAAATCAATGGCGTCTCTATTCAATTGTGTGGAGCGCATATCAGGTGGATTTTCTCTGCCGGCTTAAGAGATACACGTGAAACTAAAGCCGATCCTGGGTGCCTAGGGTGCCTGTCATCCAATCCGCACTGAATTTCATTTCTAGCACATAGCCAAAAAATCGCCCCATTGACTTACATTGGAGTGCAGAAAAGGTCATTTTTTCTCGGTCCCTTTAAGAGGTAGGAGTTAAACAAGCTTAGGTCTGCGGTGCCCAGGGGGGACCCCATCCAGCCCGCACTGAGTTTCATTCCTACCACCTTAGGAAAAAAAGTCATTATTTTGAGGCTTAGAAGTCATTTCTGCAATTCCCATAGAAAATCAACGGCGTCTCTAATTCAATTGTGTGGAGCGCATATCAGGTGGGTTTTCTCTGCCGGCTTAAGAGATACACGTGAAACTAAAGCCGATCCTGGGTGCCTAGGGTGCCTGTCATCCAATCCGCACTGAATTTCATTTCTAGCACATAGCCAAAAAATCGCCCCATTGACTTACATTGGAGTGCAGAAAAGGTCATTTTTTTCTCGGTCCCTTTAAGAGGTAGGAGTTAAACAAGCTTAGGTCTGCGGTGCCCAGGGGGGACCCCATCCAGCCCGCACTGAGTTTCATTCCTACCACCTTAGGAAAAAAAGTCATTATTTTGAGGCTTAGAAGTCATTTCTGCAATTCCCATAGAAAATCAATGGCGTCTCTATTCAATTGTGTGGAGCGCATATCAGGTGGATTTTCTCTGCCGGCTTAAGAGATACACGTGAAACTAAAGCCGATCCTGGGTGCCTAGGGTGCCTGTCATCCAATCCGCACTGAATTTCATTTCTAGCACATAGCCAAAAAATCGCCCCATTGACTTACATTGGAGTGCAGAAAAGGTCATTTTTTCTCGGTCCCTTTAAGAGGTAGGAGTTAAACAAGCTTAGGTCTGCGGTGCCCAGGGGGGACCCCATCCAGCCCGCACTGAGTTTCATTCCTACCACCTTAGGAAAAAAAGTCATTATTTTGAGGCTTAGAAGTCATTTCTGCAATTCCCATAGAAAATCAACGGCGTCTCTAATTCAATTGTGTGGAGCGCATATCAGGTGGGTTTTCTCTGCCGGCTTAAGAGATACACGTGAAACTAAAGCCGATCCTGGGTGCCTAGGGTGCCTGTCATCCAATCCGCACTGAATTTCATTTCTAGCACATAGCCAAAAAATCGCCCCATTGACTTACATTGGAGTGCAGAAAAGGTCATTTTTTCTCGGTCCCTTTAAGAGGTAGGAGTTAAACAAGCTTAGGTCTGCGGTGCCCAGGGGGGACCCCATCCAGCCCGCACTGAGTTTCATTCCTACCACCTTAGGAAAAAAAGTCATTATTTTGAGGCTTAGAAGTCATTTCTGCAATTCCCATAGAAAATCAATGGCGTCTCTATTCAATTGTGTGGAGCGCATATCAGGTGGATTTTCTCTGCCGGCTTAAGAGATACACGTGAAACTAAAGCCGATCCTGGGTGCCTAGGGTGCCTGTCATCCAATCCGCACTGAATTTCATTTCTAGCACATAGCCAAAAAATCGCCCCATTGACTTACATTGGAGTGCAGAAAAGGTCATTTTTTCTCGGTCCCTTTAAGAGGTAGGAGTTAAACAAGCTTAGGTCTGCGGTGCCCAGGGGGGACCCCATCCAGCCCGCACTGAGTTTCATTCCTACCACCTTAGGAAAAAAAGTCATTATTTTGAGGCTTAGAAGTCATTTCTGCAATTCCCATAGAAAATCAACGGCGTCTCTAATTCAGTTGTGTGGAGCGCATATCAGGTGGGTTTTCTCTGCAGGCTTAAGAGATACACGTGAAACTAAAGCCGATCCTGGTTGCCTAGGGTGCCTGTCATCCAATCCGCACTGAATTTCATTTCTAGCACATAGCCAAAAAATCGCCCCATTGACTTACATTGGAGTGCAGAAAAGGTCATTTTTTCTCGGTCCCTTTAAGAGGTAGGAGTTAAAAAAGCTTAGGTCTGCGGTGCCCAGGGGGGACCCCATCCAGCCCGCACTGAGTTTCATTCTTCCACCTTAGGAAAAAAAAGTCATTATTTTGAGGCTTAGAAGTCATTTCTGCAATTCCCATAGAAAATCAACGGCGTCTCTAATTCAATTGTGTGGAGCGCATATCAGGTGGGTTTTCTCTGCCGGCTTAAGAGATACACGTGAAACTAAAGCCGATCCTGGGTGCCTAGGGTGCCTGTCATCCAATCCGCACTGAATTTCATTTCTAGCACATAGCCAAAAAATCGCCCCATTGACTTACATTGGAGTGCAGAAAAGGTCATTTTTTCTCGGTCCCTTTAAGAGGTAGGAGTTAAACAAGCTTAGGTCTGCGGTGCCCAGGGGGGACCCCATCCAGCCCACACTGAGTTTCATTCCTACCACCTTAGGAAAAAAGTCATTATTTTGAGGCTTAGAAGTCATTTCTGCAATTCCCATAGAAAATCAACGGCGTCTCTAATTCAATTGTGTGGAGCGCATATCAGGTGGGTTTTCTCTGCCGGCTTAAGAGATACACGTGAAACTAAAGCCGATCCTGGGTGCCTAGGGTGCCTGTCATCCAATCCGCACTGAATTTCATTTCTAGCACATAGCCAAAAAATCGCCCCATTGACTTACATTGGAGTGCAGAAAAGGTCATTTTTTCTCGGTCCCTTTAAGAGGTAGGAGTTAAACAAGCTTAGGTCTGCGGTGCCCAGGGGGGACCCCATCCAGCCCACACTGAGTTTCATTCCTACCACCTTAGGAAAAAAAGTCATTATTTTGAGGCTTAGAAGTCATTTCTGCAATTCCCATAGAAAATCAATGGCGTCTCTATTCAATTGTGTGGAGCGCATATCAGGTGGATTTTCTCTGCCGCCTTAAGAGATACACGTGAAACTAAAGCCGATCCTGGGTGCCTAGGGTGCCTGTCATCCAATCCGCACTGAATTTCATTTCTGGTGAAGGTGGATGATCCGTCACCTTATGGGAGGTAACGGTTTGGTCTGTATAAATTTTATTTCTGCCGTGGCAGAGAGTTACCAACTTTCCCCATAGGGATAAAACTTAACTTTTAATTGGTTATTTAATAGAGATTTGAACTGTGCTTCGTGTATATACAGTGCTACTTAAAAAATAGTCTAGTTGGTGAATGATTGCCTGTGATTGTGGAGTTTGCCGTATTAAGCAATTAGATGCCAGATAATTGATATTTCATATAGATAGGTATCTGTGAGTATCACTGGTATCGTGTGCAGGAATAGAACAGATGCACACTATGGGGTTGACAGACTACCTGGGTAACAGGGTGTATCTAATACCCTTGTCGCTATGAAGCGAGATCTATGATTGGTAGTAATTGATAATCAGTCAGAGTTGACTATAGTAGTCTTGACGTACTGGTTCGATTCTTATAAGGGCACAGTGTGTAATTTGTGTAGTATGGGAGAAATGATACTGTGCGCCTTGAGCACTTTGATGGAAAGTGTTCAATTAGGCGATATTGGAGTCGCGTTGCAATGTAGTTGTCGGCATGAGTACATTGCTTGACTGTGATCGCATGTAGGAGGGTAGCGTTGCTACGCTTTGCCCAGTGTGCAAAATGCAGATGATCGCGATCAAACAGTATTGACAGTATTGCTGTTGGTCCAGCAAATTGCCCTGCATGTACGTATGCGTACAACACTCGCACGACTACGGCGATGCTGTGTCTCGCATCAGCGATACTGTCACTTCAGCAGTGAGGGGCAGCGTGCCCTAGAGTTACCGCTGTGTGGGTCGCTCAGCTGATGCGGCTACACTCCGTAGTGATTTGGGGTCAGTGTAGTATCGAAATTAGTTGCAGTGTAGTTGCAAGCATGGATACATAAATTGGCTATGATCGCATTTGAGAGGGTAGCGTTGCTACGCTTTACCCAGTATACAATGTGCAGGAGATTGCGATCGTACAGTTATTTGACAGTATTGCTGTAAGTCAGATTACGCGTGTACATGGGCGTACATTGCTCACACAGGCTACAGCAATATTGTGTCTAATGGCGGCGATGCTAGCGCACCGGCAGTTGAGGGCAACGTGCCCTATAGTTACTGCGGTGCGGATCGCTCAACTGGTACGGCTACACTCGGTAATTGGTCAGTGTTACTCTGTACTAGGATAATCACGGCTATTTCCCAACAATAGACTATTATTAAAATTCTGCCTTGAAAGACCTGACTAGTTTCGCCAGAACTGCTCTGGCTTTCTCAAAGGTAGGCATCTGGGAGGGGGTGGAGCTACGGGTAGTATATATGTCATCCGTTCGTGCCAAATCCCCTCCCCGGTCAATCCAAAAGGACCTATGGAGTAATCGCTTGATGCTGAGGCTTGGAATGCAATGTGGGTTGTGTATTGATGGTAGGAGGCGGCTCACCGCAATGATGTTTGAAACGGGCGCCACAGGATTTGGCTGGGAACGCCTCCCTGAGGCTTGACAGTTCATGTTCAACTGCGCATGTCCTGGGACTTAGTTCGGGAAGAGCTGTTTTAACCTAGTGCGCATGACCTCGCACTTAGAGTGATTTCTGTTGGTGGTGAGTGTACATCGCGCATGTCTTAGCACTTAGAATCTCCTAGAGATAGGATTAGTGGGTGTGAAAATATACCTAAATGAAAGTATAGATTATAGTATGTAATAAATACTTGTAGCAAATTTCTGCTTGGAATGTTATTTGGTTGAGCGCTACATGTCACTCATAATGTTTGTTCATGTCGCTAGTTACGCTTGAATATATTATGATTTGTTGTGGGTCCATTAAAATTAATAGGTTAGAATCAGTGATGGTTCCAGCCGCATTTATTACTGCTGTGATTGGTCGTGATTTTGATCGATATATTTTGCCTGTAGTTGATAATAAAAGGGTTTTGCTTCGCTGGGCAGTTGAATGTATGAATCAATCATGAGATGATTATGCATGGATGTTGAAACTGTGTATTTGATGATGTTATGGGTTCATAATGTTTTCCAAGCTCTTAAGGTCCTGATGGTATTGATCATGAAATAGTGCTGTATACACCTGAAGCTAATGGATACATGCATATTTGTTTATTTACAGAAAGGGGGGTGAATGTGAATCCTTCATTGAGGCCGTCTGGAGATAGAGTCTTCAGTCTGAAGATCCATTTTGCTTCTTCTTGTAAAAGTCTCTGGTCCAGATCTCCTCTTCTGGGTCCGAGTTTCACTTGCTGTATACCCCAGAAGGTGAGGCCCCTGGGGTCTCCGCCATGGTGAGAATTGATGTGTCGAGCTATACTGGTTTCGGTTTTGGTGCGGATATTGCTAAGGTGAGAGCCTATCCGGTTTTTAAAGGGTTGAATCGTTTTCCCTATATATAGTAGTCCACATGGACATTTGGCGGCATAAACAATGCCTTTAGTCTGGCAGTTGATAAACTCCCTAATGGTGTATTCTCGATTGTTGATCGGATTCGTGAAGCTTTTGGTTTTGGGCATGTATTTGCAGTACGTGCATGTGCCGCATGGGTATGAGCCCTTTATGTTCGATTTCAGCCATGTCGTAGGTGTTGCCTCTTTATCTGAGAAGTGGCTATGGACTAAGTGATCTCTTAGATTTCTACCCCTCCGATACGTAATGGTAGGTGATGGGGTGATGATGTCTTTCAGGTCTGGATCTGCCTGAAGGATGGGCCAGTATTTATTCAGAATTTGTCTTACTTCCTGGTGTGCCACATCGTATGTTCCGATGCATCTAATTATTTTATTGGTGGTTTGGGTGGGGGGTCGTCCCAGGAGTTCGTCGCGGTTAGTATGTAGAGCCCTGTAATAGGCTCTATGTAAGATTCTTTTCGGGTATCCTTTACTGCGGAATTTTGAATATAGTGTGTTGCATTCCTTCTTGAATGATTCCTCTGTGGAACAGTTGCGTCTCGCACGCAGATACTGGCCTACTGGTATACCCTTCCTCAGGGGTGCTGGGTGATGGCTTTTCCAATCTAGATAACTGGTAGTGGCTGTTGGCTTCCTATATATGTCCGTTGTAATGTTTCCTGCTTGATCCTTTCCAATTGTCAGATCTAGAAAGTGAATCAGGTTTTCCTGTATCTCGCTGGTGAGGTGTAGGTTTATGGCGTTGGTATTAAGAGTTTGAACGAATTCCTGAAAGGGCGCTACATCTCCATCCCAAAGAATTAGGATGTCATCGATGTAGCGCCCCCAGAAAATGATGTGATCGGTGTATTTTTGCATCTCATCAATGAAGACGTGGGTTGCCTCCCACCACCCTAAGTACAGGTTAGCATAGGTGGGGGCACAGCTCGTACCCATTGCTGTGCCATTCTGTTGTAAATAGTATTGCTTATCAAATATGAAGAAGTTGTGTGTCAATATGAACCTGAGCAGATTAAGGATGAAGTTGTTGTGAGGGATAAAGGAGTTTCCTCTCGTTGATAGAAAGTGTTGGATTGCTTTCAGGCCTATTTCATGCTGGATGCTGGTGTATAGGGCTTCCACGTCAAGACTCGCCAGCTTAACATTTCTAGTGACTGTTACATCCTGTAATTTAGTTACTGTCGAGGTGGTGTCCTTTATGAAGGAGGGTAGAGTTTCGACAAAAGGATAGAGGACTTGGTCGATGTATTGGCTTATGGATTCTGTAAGGTTCCCATTTCCGGATACAATTGGGCGGCCAGGAATTGGGATCTTTTGTTTGTGGATCTTAGGGAGGGAGTAAAAGGTCGATATAGTGGAGGCCGGATTGTACATTCTCTTATATTCGGCTTCTGTGATGAGTTCCTCTGTTTTGGCTTCCATTAGGAGTGCCCGGAGTTCAAGTTGGTATCCTTTAGAAGGATCCGTTTTTAGAATTTTGTATGTTGATGTGTCCTTGAGTAACCTTAGGCACATGTCTTTATAATCTGGAGTATCCATAATGACAAGGTTGCCTCCTTTGTCGGAGGGTTTGATGACAATCTTGTCATTTTCTGTCAAAGTCTTCAATGCTGCCTTCTCTTTTTGAGAGAGATTGGAGTTGTATTGCAATGTTTTGCTTTTTATGTTGGCTAAGTCATTGCAGGTCAAGTTGACAAATTTGTCAATGTTATGCAGAGTTACAAGTGGTGGAGTAAAGAGGGATTTAGGTCTTAAGTTAGACGCTGGAGCGGTAAATTGGCTGATTCCTGTGCTGTTTTCTGATTCAAGGGCCATAAGTGCATCCAGGGCTTCTCTCTCTCGGGTGGATAATATTCCTGGATTGTGTTGTTTATTTTTGAAAAATTTGTGAAGGGCCAATTTGCGTGCAAAGAGATTGATGTCCTTGACCCATGTGAATTCATCAAACCTGGGAGTAGGGGTAAAGGTTAGTCCTTTTTCAAGGAGTTTGATTTCATGGTCTTGCAACTGTGTTTGGGATAGGTTCAGTACTTGTGAACATTCTGTGGTGGTCTTGTTTGTTTGTAAGCCCATTGGCTCCGATCTCTCAATTGTGCTGGGCCTAAAAAATGGGAAGATTGTTGATTTTGGGTGGTGGGAATGTGCATGACATTTGCTTGTGGTTGGTACTGAGGTGGACCCATAGTGGTCAGGGTAGGTAATGATGGTACAAGGGGTGTCGTTGTGTATTGTGCTCCTAGGGGGGGAACTTGAGTGGTGTGTACTGAGGGTGTCTGTGTAGGTTGTGGTAAGGATGAGGAATTGAATGAGGTAGAAGGATATGAGGATCCGCTTTGTTGGTGATTGGGTGGTGCTGGCCCCCATGATTGTGTGTTGGGTGCTGGTTGTGATTGGTACTTGTAGTACGAAGCTTTCCTTGGGGTTCTCCTATTTCTGGGTTTCTGCCTTGGGAAGTTGGAATTTCCTTGAGGACGTGAGTAGTTAGTATTTGGGTAGTCTTCTTGTCCAGATAATTCGGACTCAGAATATTCCGATATTGAAGGTTTTCTTTGTTGCTGATTTGTGTTTTCTCTGTAGACTTCACCAGATTCAAAATCCCTTTTATCTCTTATGTATTTCCTGTGCTTTCTTTCTTTGATCTCTGACTGAAAGATGTCCAGATGTCTCTGCAATCTGGTCTCGAAGTTGCTGAATTCTGGGTTAGAATTGAAAAATTGGATTTGTTCCAACTGGGTCTCTAGTTGTGTGTTAATTTTGGTAAATACCGTTTTTTCGTATGCCAGTAGATACTCTAGCATCTGAATAGAATTAGCAGTTAGAAGGTCGCACCAACCTTTCATGAACTCACTATCTTCCTGGTGGGCATTGGGCTTTAGATTGATACGTAGGCCCCGATATACGATTTTCTGTTGTATATATGTTTCCAAACTGCTTATCTCCCACCAGGATCTTATGTAGTTCTTATATGTTTTTTGTAATTCCTTAAAGGCGGTGTTGATGTCTATACTGTTGAGCGGGAGATCGGATAAGGAAAAGACTTGTGTTGCGGCGTTTTGTAAGGATTCAACTGTGAGTTTATTCGAAAGGAAGTTTGCCATACTTTGCGTATTGGTTTATTTGTAGTCAGACCCGATATTTTTCGGGGAGATGGATCAATATTAAGAGGGTTAAACTCTCAGATCTGGTGAAGGTGGTTGATCCGTCACCTTATGGGAGGTAACGGTTTGGTCTGTATAAATTTTATTTCTGCCGTGGCAGAGAGTTACCAACTTTCCCCATAGGGATAAAACTTAACTTTTAATTGGTTATTTAATAGAGATTTGAACTGTGCTTCGTGTATATACAGTGCTACTTAAAAAATAGTCTAGTTGGTGAATGATTGCCTGTGATTGTGGAGTTTGCCGTATTAAGCAATTAGATGCCAGATAATTGATATTTCATATAGATAGGTATCTGTGAGTATCACTGGTATCGTGTGCAGGAATAGAACAGATGCACACTATGGGGTTGACAGACTACCTGGGTAACAGGGTGTATCTAATACCCTTGTCGCTATGAAGCGAGATCTATGATTGGTAGTAATTGATAATCAGTCAGAGTTGACTATAGTAGTCTTGACGTACTGGTTCGATTCTTATAAGGGCACAGTGTGTAATTTGTGTAGTATGGGAGAAATGATACTGTGCGCCTTGAGCACTTTGATGGAAAGTGTTCAATTAGGCGATATTGGAGTCGCGTTGCAATGTAGTTGTCGGCATGAGTACATTGCTTGACTGTGATCGCATGTAGGAGGGTAGCGTTGCTACGCTTTGCCCAGTGTGCAAAATGCAGATGATCGCGATCAAACAGTATTGACAGTATTGCTGTTGGTCCAGCAAATTGCCCTGCATGTACGTATGCGTACAACACTCGCACGACTACGGCGATGCTGTGTCTCGCATCAGCGATACTGTCACTTCAGCAGTGAGGGGCAGCGTGCCCTAGAGTTACCGCTGTGTGGGTCGCTCAGCTGATGCGGCTACACTCCGTAGTGATTTGGGGTCAGTGTAGTATCGAAATTAGTTGCAGTGTAGTTGCAAGCATGGATACATAAATTGGCTATGATCGCATTTGAGAGGGTAGCGTTGCTACGCTTTACCCAGTATACAATGTGCAGGAGATTGCGATCGTACAGTTATTTGACAGTATTGCTGTAAGTCAGATTACGCGTGTACATGGGCGTACATTGCTCACACAGGCTACAGCAATATTGTGTCTAATGGCGGCGATGCTAGCGCACCGGCAGTTGAGGGCAACGTGCCCTATAGTTACTGCGGTGCGGATCGCTCAACTGGTACGGCTACACTCGGTAATTGGTCAGTGTTACTCTGTACTAGGATAATCACGGCTATTTCCCAACAATAGACTATTATTAAAATTCTGCCTTGAAAGACCTGACTAGTTTCGCCAGAACTGCTCTGGCTTTCTCAAAGGTAGGCATCTGGGAGGGGGTGGAGCTACGGGTAGTATATATGTCATCCGTTCGTGCCAAATCCCCTCCCCGGTCAATCCAAAAGGACCTATGGAGTAATCGCTTGATGCTGAGGCTTGGAATGCAATGTGGGTTGTGTATTGATGGTAGGAGGCGGCTCACCGCAATGATGTTTGAAACGGGCGCCACAGGATTTGGCTGGGAACGCCTCCCTGAGGCTTGACAGTTCATGTTCAACTGCGCATGTCCTGGGACTTAGTTCGGGAAGAGCTGTTTTAACCTAGTGCGCATGACCTCGCACTTAGAGTGATTTCTGTTGGTGGTGAGTGTACATCGCGCATGTCTTAGCACTTAGAATCTCCTAGAGATAGGATTAGTGGGTGTGAAAATATACCTAAATGAAAGTATAGATTATAGTATGTAATAAATACTTGTAGCAAATTTCTGCTTGGAATGTTATTTGGTTGAGCGCTACATGTCACTCATAATGTTTGTTCATGTCGCTAGTTACGCTTGAATATATTATGATTTGTTGTGGGTCCATTAAAATTAATAGGTTAGAATCAGTGATGGTTCCAGCCGCATTTATTACTGCTGTGATTGGTCGTGATTTTGATCGATATATTTTGCCTGTAGTTGATAATAAAAGGGTTTTGCTTCGCTGGGCAAGAAGAAGCAAAATGGATCTTCAGACTGAAGACTCTATCTCCAGACGGCCTCAATGAAGGATTCACATTCACCCCCTTTCTGTAAATAAACAAATATGCATGTATCCATTAGCTTCAGGTGTATACAGCACTATTTCATGATCAATACCATCAGGACCTTAAAGGGGTTGTCCGGCGAAAAAAATTATTCACAGAATAACACACATTACAAAGTTATACAACTTTGTAATGTATGTTATGTCTGTGAATGGCCCCCTTCCCCGTGTCCCACCACCCCCACCCGTGTACCCGGAAGTGTGGTGCGCTATACATTACCTGTCACGTGCCGACCACGGTCTCCGATCCTCAGCAGTGACGTCTTCTTCGGGAGGCCAGCGGATCTTCCCGAGTGCTGGCCGCCCTCTGCAGCGTCATCCGAAGCTCAGCCGCGATTGGCTGAGCATAACTGTGCTCAGCCAATCGCGGCTGAGCAGCTGATGACGTGGCCGCGTCATCAGCCGCTCAGCCGCGATTGGCTGAGCATAACTGTGCTCAGCCAATCGCGGCTGAGCGGCTGATGACGCGGCCACGTCATCAGCTGCTCAGCCGCGATTGGCTGAGCACAGTTATGCTCAGCCAATCGCGGCTGAGCTTCGGATGACGCTGCAGAGGGCGGCCGGCACTCGGGAAGATCCGCCGAACTTACGAAGAAGACGTCACTGCTGACGATCGGAGACCGTGGACGACACGACATGCGGTGAGTATAATGCACCACACTTCCGGGTCTAGCGTGGGTGGGGGGAAACACGGGGAAGGGGGCCATTCACAGACATAACATACATTACAAAGTTGTATAACTTTTTAATGTGTGTTATTCTGTGAATAATTTTTTTCGCCGGACAACCCCTTTAAGAGCTTGGAAAACATTATGAACCCATAACATCATCAAATACACAGTTTCAACATCCATGCATAATCATCTCATGATTGATTCATACATTCAACTGCCCAGCGAAGCAAAACCCTTTTATTATCAACTACAGGCAAAATATATCGATCAAAATCACGACCAATCACAGCAGTAATAAATGCGGCTGGAACCATCACTGATTCTAACCTATTAATTTTAATGGACCCACAACAAATCATAATATATTCAAGCGTAACTAGCGACATGAACAAACATTATGAGTGACATGTAGCGCTCAACCAAATAACATTCCAAGCAGAAATTTGCTACAAGTATTTATTACATACTATAATCTATACTTTCATTTAGGTATATTTTCACACCCACTAATCCTATCTCTAGGAGATTCTAAGTGCTAAGACATGCGCGATGTACACTCACCACCAACAGAAATCACTCTAAGTGCGAGGTCATGCGCACTAGGTTAAAACAGCTCTTCCCGAACTAAGTCCCAGGACATGCGCAGTTGAACATGAACTGTCAAGCCTCAGGGAGGCGTTCCCAGCCAAATCCTGTGGCGCCCGTTTCAAACATCATTGCGGTGAGCCGCCTCCTACCATCAATACACAACCCACATTGCATTCCAAGCCTCAGCATCAAGCGATTACTCCATAGGTCCTTTTGGATTGACCGGGGAGGGGATTTGGCACGAACGGATGACATATATACTACCCGTAGCTCCACCCCCTCCCAGATGCCTACCTTTGAGAAAGCCAGAGCAGTTCTGGCGAAACTAGTCAGGTCTTTCAAGGCAGAATTTTAATAATAGTCTATTGTTGGGAAATAGCCGTGATTATCCTAGTACAGAGTAACACTGACCAATTACCGAGTGTAGCCGTACCAGTTGAGCGATCCGCACCGCAGTAACTATAGGGCACGTTGCCCTCAACTGCCGGTGCGCTAGCATCGCCGCCATTAGACACAATATTGCTGTAGCCTGTGTGAGCAATGTACGCCCATGTACACGCATAATCTGACTTACAGCAATACTGTCAAATAACTGTACGATCGCAATCTCCTGCACATTGTATACTGGGTAAAGCGTAGCAACGCTACCCTCTCAAATGCGATCATAGCCAATTTATGTATCCATGCTTGCAACTACACTGCAACTAATTTCGATACTACACTGACCCCAAATCACTACGGAGTGTAGCCGCATCAGCTGAGCGACCCACACAGCGGTAACTCTAGGGCACGCTGCCCCTCACTGCTGAAGTGACAGTATCGCTGATGCGAGACACAGCATCGCCGTAGTCGTGCGAGTGTTGTACGCATACGTACATGCAGGGCAATTTGCTGGACCAACAGCAATACTGTCAATACTGTTTGATCGCGATCATCTGCATTTTGCACACTGGGCAAAGCGTAGCAACGCTACCCTCCTACATGCGATCACAGTCAAGCAATGTACTCATGCCGACAACTACATTGCAACGCGACTCCAATATCGCCTAATTGAACACTTTCCATCAAAGTGCTCAAGGCGCACAGTATCATTTCTCCCATACTACACAAATTACACACTGTGCCCTTATAAGAATCGAACCAGTACGTCAAGACTACTATAGTCAACTCTGACTGATTATCAATTACTACCAATCATAGATCTCGCTTCATAGCGACAAGGGTATTAGATACACCCTGTTACCCAGGTAGTCTGTCAACCCCATAGTGTGCATCTGTTCTATTCCTGCACACGATACCAGTGATACTCACAGATACCTATCTATATGAAATATCAATTATCTGGCATCTAATTGCTTAATACGGCAAACTCCACAATCACAGGCAATCATTCACCAACTAGACTATTTTTTAAGTAGCACTGTATATACACGAAGCACAGTTCAAATCTCTATTAAATAACCAATTAAAAGTTAAGTTTTATCCCTATGGGGAAAGTTGGTAACTCTCTGCCACGGCAGAAATAAAATTTATACAGACCAAACCGTTACCTCCCATAAGGTGACGGATCAACCACCTTCACCAGATCTGAGAGTTTAACCCTCTTAATATTGATCCATCTCCCCGAAAAATATCGGGTCTGACTACAAATAAACCAATACGCAAAGTATGGCAAACTTCCTTTCGAATAAACTCACAGTTGAATCCTTACAAAACGCCGCAACACAAGTCTTTTCCTTATCCGATCTCCCGCTCAACAGTATAGACATCAACACCGCCTTTAAGGAATTACAAAAAACATATAAGAACTACATAAGATCCTGGTGGGAGATAAGCAGTTTGGAAACATATATACAACAGAAAATCGTATATCGGGGCCTACGTATCAATCTAAAGCCCAATGCCCACCAGGAAGATAGTGAGTTCATGAAAGGTTGGTGCGACCTTCTAACTGCTAATTCTATTCAGATGCTAGAGTATCTACTGGCATACGAAAAAACGGTATTTACCAAAATTAACACACAACTAGAGACCCAGTTGGAACAAATCCAATTTTTCAATTCTAACCCAGAATTCAGCAACTTCGAGACCAGATTGCAGAGACATCTGGACATCTTTCAGTCAGAGATCAAAGAAAGAAAGTACAGGAAATACATAAGAGATAAAAGGGATTTTGAATCTGGTGAAGTCTACAGAGAAAACACAAATCAGCAACAAAGAAAACCTTCAATATCGGAATATTCTGAGTCCGAATTATCTGGACAAGAAGACTACCCAAATACTAACTACTCACGTCCTCAAGGAAATTCCAACTTCCCAAGGCAGAAACCCAGAAATAGGAGAACCCCAAGGAAAGCTTCGTACTACAAGTACCAATCACAACCAGCACCCAACACACAATCATGGGGGCCAGCCTTTAAGAGGTAGGAGTTAAACAAGCTTAGGTCTGCGGTGCCCAGGGGGAACCCCATCCAGCCCGCACTGAGTTTCATTCCTACCACCTTAGGAAAAAAAGTCATTATTTTGAGGCTTAGAAGTCATTTCTGCAATTCCCATAGAAAATCAACGGCGTCTCTATTCAATTGTGTGGAGCGCATATCAGGTGGGTTTTCTCTGCCGGCTTAAGAGATACACATGAAACTAAAGCCGATCCTGGGTCCCCAGGGTGCCTGTCATCCAATCCGCACTGAATTTCATTTCTAGCACATAGCCAAAAAATCGCCCCATTGACTTACATTGGAGTGCAGAAAAGGTCATTTTTTCTCGGTCCCTTTAAGAGGTAGGAGTTAAACAAGCTTAGGTCTGCGGTGCCCAGGGGGAACCCCATCCAGCCCGCACTGAGTTTCATTCCTACCACCTTAGGAAAAAAAGTCATTATTTTGAGGCTTAGAAGTCATTTCTGCAATTCCCATAGAAAATCAACGGCGTCTCTATTCAATTGTGTGGAGCGCATATCAGGTGGGTTTTCTCTGCCGGCTTAAGAGATACACATGAAACTAAAGCCGATCCTGGGTCCCCAGGGTGCCTGTCATCCAATCCGCACTGAATTTCATTTCTAGCACATAGCCAAAAAATCGCCCCATTGACTTACATTGGAGTGCAGAAAAGGTCATTTTTTCTCGGTCCCTTTAAGAGGTAGGAGTTAAACAAGCTTAGGTCTGCGGTGCCCAGGGGGAACCCCATCCAGCCCGCACTGAGTTTCATTCCTACCACCTTAGGAAAAAAAGTCATTATTTTGAGGCTTAGAAGTCATTTCTGCAATTCCCATAGAAAATCAACGGCGTCTCTATTCAATTGTGTGGAGCGCATATCAGGTGGGTTTTCTCTGCCGGCTTAAGAGATACACATGAAACTAAAGCCGATCCTGGGTCCCCAGGGTGCCTGTCATCCAATCCGCACTGAATTTCATTTCTAGCACATAGCCAAAAAATCGCCCCATTGACTTACATTGGAGTGCAGAAAAGGTCATTTTTTTCTCGGTCCCTTTAAGAGGTAGGAGTTAAACAAGCTTAGGTCTGTGGTGCCCAGGGGGGACCCCATCCAGCCCGCACTGAGTTTCATTCCTACCACCTTAGGAAAAAAAGTCATTATTTCGAGGCTTAGAAGTCATTTCTGCAATTCCCATAGAAAATCAACGGCGTCTCTATTCAATTGTGTGGAGCGCATATCAGGTGGGTTTTCTCTGCCGGCTTAAGAGATACACATGAAACTAAAGCCGATCCTGGGTCCCCAGGGTGCCTGTCATCCAATCCGCACTGAATTTCATTTCTAGCACATAGCCAAAAAATCGCCCCATTGACTTACATTGGAGTGCAGAAAAGGTCATTTTTTCTCGGTCCCTTTAAGAGGTAGGAGTTAAACAAGCTTAGGTCTGCGGTGCCCAGGGGGGACCCCATCCAGCCCGCACTGAGTTTCATTCTACCACCTTAGGAAAAAAAGTCATTATTTTGAGGCTTAGAAGTCATTTCTGCAATTCCCATAGAAAATCAACGGCGTCTCTATTCAATTGTGTGGAGCGCATTTCAGGTGGGTTTTCTCTGCCGGCTTAAGAGATACACATGAAACTAAAGCCGATCCTGGGTCCCCAGGGTGCCTGTCATCCAATCCGCACTGAATTTCATTTCTAGCACATAGCCAAAAAATCGCCCCATTGACTTACATTGGAGTGCAGAAAAGGTCATTTTTTCTCGGTCCCTTTAAGAGGTAGGAGTTAAACAAGCTTAGGTCTGCGGTGCCCAGGGGGGACCCCATCCAGCCCGCACTGAGTTTCATTCCTACCACCTTAGGAAAAAAAGTCATTATTTTGAGGCTTAGAAGTCATTTCTGCAATTCCCATAGAAAATCAACGGCGTCTCTATTCAATTGTGTGGAGCGCATATCAGGTGGGTTTTCTCTGCCGGCTTAAGAGATACACATGAAACTAAAGCCGATCCTGGGTCCCCAGGGTGCCTGTCATCCAATCCGCACTGAATTTCATTTCTAGCACATAGCCAAAAAATCGCCCCATTGACTTACATTGGAGTGCAGAAAAGGTCATTTTTTCTCGGTCCCTTTAAGAGGTAGGAGTTAAACAAGCTTAGGTCTGCGGTGCCCAGGGGGGACCCCATCCAGCCCGCACTGAGTTTCATTCCTACCACCTTAGGAAAAAAAGTCATTATTTTGAGGCTTAGAAGTCATTTCTGCAATTCCCATAGAAAATCAACGGCGTCTCTATTCAATTGTGTGGAGCGCATATCAGGTGGGTTTTCTCTGCCGGCTTAAGAGATACACATGAAACTAAAGCCGATCCTGGGTCCCCAGGGTGCCTGTCATCCAATCCGCACTGAATTTCATTTCTAGCACATAGCCAAAAAATCGCCCCATTGACTTACATTGGAGTGCAGAAAAGGTCATTTTTTCTCGGTCCCTTTAAGAGGTAGGAGTTAAACAAGCTTAGGTCTGCGGTGCCCAGCGGGAACCCCATCCAGCCCGCACTGAGTTTCATTCCTACCACCTTAGGAAAAAAAGTCATTATTTTGAGGCTTAGAAGTCATTTCTGCAATTCCCATAGAAAATCAACGGCGTCTCTATTCAATTGTGTGGAGCGCATATCAGGTGGGTTTTCTCTGCCGGCTTAAGAGATACACATGAAACTAAAGCCGATCCTGGGTCCCCAGGGTGCCTGTCATCCAATCCGCACTGAATTTCATTTCTAGCACATAGCCAAAAAATCGCCCCATTGACTTACATTGGAGTGCAGAAAAGGTCATTTTTTCTCGGTCCCTTTAAGAGGTAGGAGTTAAACAAGCTTAGGTCTGCGGTGCCCAGGGGGGACCCCATCCAGCCCGCACTGAGTTTCATTCCTACCACCTTAGGAAAAAAAGTCATTATTTTGAGGCTATGTGCTAGAAATGAAATTCAGTGCGGATTGGATGACAGGCACCCTGGGGACCCAGGATCGGCTTTAGTTTCATGTGTATCTCTTAAGCCGGCAGAGAAAACCCACCTGATATGCGCTCCACACAATTGAATAGAGACGCCGTTGATTTTCTATGGGAATTGCAGAAATGACTTCTAAGCCTCAAAATAATGACTTTTTTTCCTAAGGTGGTAGGAATGAAACTCAGTGCGGGCTGGATGGGGTCCCCCCTGGGCACCGCAGACCTAAGCTTGTTTAACTCCTACCTCTTAAAGGGACCGAGAAAAAATGACCTTTTCTGCACTCCAATGTAAGTCAATGGGGCGATTTTTTGGCTATGTGCTAGAAATGAAATTCAGTGCGGATTGGATGACAGGCACCCTGGGGACCCAGGATCGGCTTTAGTTTCATGTGTATCTCTTAAGCCGGCAGAGAAAACCCACCTGATATGCGCTCCACACAATTGAATAGAGACGCCGTTGATTTTCTATGGGAATTGCAGAAATGACTTCTAAGCCTCAAAATAATGACTTTTTTTCCTAAGGTGGTAGGAATGAAACTCAGTGCGGGCTGGATGGGGTTCCCCCTGGGCACCGCAGACCTAAGCTTGTTTAACTCCTACCTCTTAAAGGGACCGAGAAAAAATGACCTTTTCTGCACTCCAATGTAAGTCAATGGGGCGATTTTTTGGCTATGTGCTAGAAATGAAATTCAGTGCGGATTGGATGACAGGCACCCTGGGGACCCAGGATCGGCTTTAGTTTCATGTGTATCTCTTAAGCCGGCAGAGAAAACCCACCTGATATGCGCTCCACACAATTGAATAGAGACGCCGTTGATTTTCTATGGGAATTGCAGAAATGACTTCTAAGCCTCGAAATAATGACTTTTTTTCCTAAGGTGGTAGGAATGAAACTCAGTGCGGGCTGGATGGGGTCCCCCCTGGGCACCGCAGACCTAAGCTTGTTTAACTCCTACCTCTTAAAGGGACCGAGAAAAAAATGACCTTTTCTGCACTCCAATGTAAGTCAATGGGGCGATTTTTTGGCTATGTGCTAGAAATGAAATTCAGTGCGGATTGGATGACAGGCACCCTGGGGACCCAGGATCGGCTTTAGTTTCATGTGTATCTCTTAAGCCGGCAGAGAAAACCCACCTGATATGCGCTCCACACAATTGAATAGAGACGCCGTTGATTTTCTATGGGAATTGCAGAAATGACTTTTCTCTGCAGGCTTAAGAGATACACGTGAAACTAAAGCCGATCCTGGGTGCCTAGGGTGCCTGTCATCCAATCCGCACTGAATTTCATTTCTAGCACATAGCCAAAAAATCGCCCCATTGACTTACATTGGAGTGCAGAAAATGTCATTTTTTCTCGGTCCCTTTAAGAGGTAGGAGTTAAACAAGCTTAGGTCTGCGGTGCCCAGGGGGGACCCCATCCAGCCCGCACTGAGTTTCATTCCTACCACCTTAGGAAAAAAAGTCATTATTTTGAGGCTTAGAAGTCATTTCTGCAATTCCCATAGAAAATCAATGGCGTCTCTATTCAATTGTGTGGAGCGCATATCAGGTGGATTTTCTCTGCCGGCTTAAGAGATACACGTGAAACTAAAGCCGATCCTGGGTGCCTAGGGTGCCTGTCATCCAATCCGCACTGAATTTCATTTCTAGCACATAGCCAAAAAATCGCCCCATTGGCTTACATTGGAGTGCAGAAAAGGTCATTTTTTCTCGGTCCCTTTAAGAGGTAGGAGTTAAACAAGCTTAGGTCTGCGGTGCCCAGGGGGGACCCCATCCAGCCCGCACTGAGTTTCATTCCTACCACCTTAGGAAAAAAAGTCATTATTTTGAGGCTTAGAAGTCATTTCTGCAATTCCCATAGAAAATCAACGGCGTCTCTAATTCAATTGTGTGGAGCGCATATCAGGTGGGTTTTCTCTGCCGGCTTAAGAGATACACGTGAAACTAAAGCCGATCCTGGGTGCCTAGGGTGCCTGTCATCCAATCCGCACTGAATTTCATTTCTAGCACATAGCCAAAAAATCGCCCCATTGACTTACATTGGAGTGCAGAAAAGGTCATTTTTTCTCGGTCCCTTTAAGAGGTAGGAGTTAAACAAGCTTAGGTCTGCGGTGCCCAGGGGGGACCCCATCCAGCCCGCACTGAGTTTCATTCCTACCACCTTAGGAAAAAAAGTCATTATTTTGAGGCTTAGAAGTCATTTCTGCAATTCCCATAGAAAATCAATGGCGTCTCTATTCAATTGTGTGGAGCGCATATCAGGTGGATTTTCTCTGCCGGCTTAAGAGATACACGTGAAACTAAAGCCGATCCTGGGTGCCTAGGGTGCCTGTCATCCAATCCGCACTGAATTTCATTTCTAGCACATAGCCAAAAAATCGCCCCATTGACTTACATTGGAGTGCAGAAAAGGTCATTTTTTCTCGGTCCCTTTAAGAGGTAGGAGTTAAACAAGCTTAGGTCTGCGGTGCCCAGGGGGGACCCCATCCAGCCCGCACTGAGTTTCATTCCTACCACCTTAGGAAAAAAAGTCATTATTTTGAGGCTTAGAAGTCATTTCTGCAATTCCCATAGAAAATCAACGGCGTCTCTAATTCAATTGTGTGGAGCGCATATCAGGTGGGTTTTCTCTGCCGGCTTAAGAGATACACGTGAAACTAAAGCCGATCCTGGGTGCCTAGGGTGCCTGTCATCCAATCCGCACTGAATTTCATTTCTAGCACATAGCCAAAAAATCGCCCCATTGACTTACATTGGAGTGCAGAAAAGGTCATTTTTTCTCGGTCCCTTTAAGAGGTAGGAGTTAAACAAGCTTAGGTCTGCGGTGCCCAGGGGGGACCCCATCCAGCCCGCACTGAGTTTCATTCCTACCACCTTAGGAAAAAAAGTCATTATTTTGAGGCTTAGAAGTCATTTCTGCAATTCCCATAGAAAATCAATGGCGTCTCTATTCAATTGTGTGGAGCGCATATCAGGTGGATTTTCTCTGCCGGCTTAAGAGATACACGTGAAACTAAAGCCGATCCTGGGTGCCTAGGGTGCCTGTCATCCAATCCGCACTGAATTTCATTTCTAGCACATAGCCAAAAAATCGCCCCATTGACTTACATTGGAGTGCAGAAAAGGTCATTTTTTCTCGGTCCCTTTAAGAGGTAAGAGTTAAACAAGCTTAGGTCTGCGGTGCCCAGGGGGGACCCCATCCAGCCCACACTGAGTTTCATTCCTACCACCTTAGGAAAAAAAGTCATTATTTTGAGGCTTAGAAGTCATTTCTGCAATTCCCATAGAAAATCAATGGCGTCTCTATTCAATTGTGTGGAGCGCATATCAGGTGGATTTTCTCTGCCGACTTAAGAGATACACGTGAAACTAAAGCCGATCCTGGGTGCCTAGGGTGCCTGTCATCCAATCCGCACTGAATTTCATTTCTAGCACATAGCCAAAAAATCGCCCCATTGACTTACATTGGAGTGCAGAAAAGGTCATTTTTTCTCGGTCCCTTTAAGAGGTAGGAGTTAAACAAGCTTAGGTCTGCGGTGCCCAGGGGGGACCCCATCCAGCCCGCACTGAGTTTCATTCCTACCACCTTAGGAAAAAAAGTCATTATTTTGAGGCTTAGAAGTCATTTCTGCAATTCCCATAGAAAATCAACGGCGTCTCTAATTCAATTGTGTGGAGCGCATATCAGGTGGGTTTTCTCTGCCGGCTTAAGAGATACACGTGAAACTAAAGCCGATCCTGGGTGCCTAGGGTGCCTGTCATCCAATCCGCACTGAATTTCATTTCTAGCACATAGCCAAAAAATCGCCCCATTGACTTACATTGGAGTGCAGAAAAGGTCATTTTTTCTCGGTCCCTTTAAGAGGTAGGAGTTAAACAAGCTTAGGTCTGCGGTGCCCAGGGGGACCCCATCCAGCCCGCACTGAGTTTCATTCCTACCACCTTAGGAAAAAAAGTCATTATTTTGAGGCTTAGAAGTCATTTCTGCAATTCCCATAGAAAATCAATGGCGTCTCTATTCAATTGTGTGGAGCGCATATCAGGTGGATTTTCTCTGCCGGCTTAAGAGATACACGTGAAACTAAAGCCGATCCTGGGTGCCTAGGGTGCCTGTCATCCAATCCGCACTGAATTTCATTTCTAGCACATAGCCAAAAAATCGCCCCATTGACTTACATTGGAGTGCAGAAAAGGTCATTTTTTCTCGGTCCCTTTAAGAGGTAGGAGTTAAACAAGCTTAGGTCTGCGGTGCCCAGGGGGGACCCCATCCAGCCCGCACTGAGTTTCATTCCTACCACCTTAGGAAAAAAAGTCATTATTTTGAGGCTTAGAAGTCATTTCTGCAATTCCCATAGAAAATCAACGGCGTCTCTAATTCAATTGTGTGGAGCGCATATCAGGTGGGTTTTCTCTGCCGGCTTAAGAGATACACGTGAAACTAAAGCCGATCCTGGGTGCCTAGGGTGCCTGTCATCCAATCCGCACTGAATTTCATTTCTAGCACATAGCCAAAAAATCGCCCCATTGACTTACATTGGAGTGCAGAAAAGGTCATTTTTTCTTGGTCCCTTTAAGAGGTAGGAGTTAAACAAGCTTAGGTCTGCGGTGCCCAGGGGGGACCCCATCCAGCCCGCACTGAGTTTCATTCCTACCACCTTAGGAAAAAAAGTCATTATTTTGAGGCTTAGAAGTCATTTCTGCAATTCCCATAGAAAATCAATGGCGTCTCTATTCAATTGTGTGGAGCGCATATCAGGTGGATTTTCTCTGCCGGCTTAAGAGATACACGTGAAACTAAAGCCGATCCTGGGTGCCTAGGGTGCCTGTCATCCAATCCGCACTGAATTTCATTTCTAGCACATAGCCAAAAAATCGCCCCATTGACTTACATTGGAGTGCAGAAAAGGTCATTTTTTCTCGGTCCCTTTAAGAGGTAGGAGTTAAACAAGCTTAGGTCTGCGGTGCCCAGGGGGGACCCCATCCAGCCCGCACTGAGTTTCATTCCTACCACCTTAGGAAAAAAAGTCATTATTTTGAGGCTTAGAAGTCATTTCTGCAATTCCCATAGAAAATCAACGGCGTCTCTAATTCAATTGTGTGGAGCGCATATCAGGTGGGTTTTCTCTGCCGGCTTAAGAGATACACGTGAAACTAAAGCCGATCCTGGGTGCCTAGGGTGCCTGTCATCCAATCCGCACTGAATTTCATTTCTAGCACATAGCCAAAAAATCGCCCCATTGACTTACATTGGAGTGCAGAAAAGGTCATTTTTTCTCGGTCCCTTTAAGAGGTAGGAGTTAAACAAGCTTAGGTCTGCGGTGCCCAGGGGGGACCCCATCCAGCCCGCACTGAGTTTCATTCCTACCACCTTAGGAAAAAAAGTCATTATTTTGAGGCTTAGAAGTCATTTCTGCAATTCCCATAGAAAATCAACGGCGTCTCTATTCAATTGTGTGGAGCGCATATCAGGTGGGTTTTCTCTGCCGGCTTAAGAGATACACGTGAAACTAAAGCCGATCCTGGGTGCCTAGGGTGCCTGTCATCCAATCCGCACTGAATTTCATTTCTAGCACATAGCCAAAAAATCGCCCCATTGACTTACATTGGAGTGCAGAAAAGTTCATTTTTTCTCGGTCCCTTTAAGAGGTAGGAGTTAAACAAGCTTAGGTCTGCGGTGCCCAGGGGGGACCCCATCCAGCCCGCACTGAGTTTCATTCCTACCACCTTAGGAAAAAAAGTCATTATTTTGAGGCTTAGAAGTCATTTCTGCAATTCCCATAGAAAATCAACGGCGTCTCTAATTCAATTGTGTGGAGCGCATATCAGGTGGGTTTTCTCTGCCGGCTTAAGAGATACACGTGAAACTAAAGCCGATCCTGGGTGCCTAGGGTGCCTGTCATCCAATCCGCACTGAATTTCATTTCTAGCACATAGCCAAAAAATCGCCCCATTGACTTACATTGGAGTGCAGAAAAGGTCATTTTTTTCTCGGTCCCTTTAAGAGGTAGGAGTTAAACAAGCTTAGGTCTGCGGTGCCCAGGGGGGACCCCATCCAGCCCACACTGAGTTTCATTCCTACCACCTTAGGAAAAAAAGTCATTATTTTGAGGCTTAGAAGTCATTTCTGCAATTCCCATAGAAAATCAATGGCGTCTCTATTCAATTGTGTGGAGCGCATATCAGGTGGATTTTCTCTGCCGGCTTAAGAGATACACGTGAAACTAAAGCCGATCCTGGGTGCCTAGGGTGCCTGTCATCCAATCCGCACTGAATTTCATTTCTAGCACATAGCCAAAAAATCGCCCCATTGACTTACATTGGAGTGCAGAAAAGGTCATTTTTTCTCGGTCCCTTTAAGAGGTAGGAGTTAAACAAGCTTAGGTCTGCGGTGCCCAGGGGGGACCCCATCCAGCCCGCACTGAGTTTCATTCCTACCACCTTAGGAAAAAAAGTCATTATTTTGAGGCTTAGAAGTCATTTATGCAATTCCCATAGAAAATCAACGGCGTCTCTAATTCAATTGTGTGGAGCGCATATCAGGTGGGTTTTCTCTGCCGGCTTAAGAGATACACGTGAAACTAAAGCCGATCCTGGGTGCCTAGGGTGCCTGTCATCCAATCCGCACTGAATTTCATTTCTAGCACATAGCCAAAAAATCGCCCCATTGACTTACATTGGAGTGCAGAAAAGGTCATTTTTTCTCGGTCCCTTTAAGAGGTAGGAGTTAAACAAGCTTAGGTCTGCGGTGCCCAGGGGGGACCCCATCCAGCCCGCACTGAGTTTCATTCCTACCACCTTAGGAAAAAAAGTCATTATTTTGAGGCTTAGAAGTCATTTCTGCAATTCCCATAGAAAATCAACGGCGTCTCTAATTCAATTGTGTGGAGCGCATATCAGGTGGGTTTTCTCTGCCGGCTTAAGAGATACACGTGAAACTAAAGCCGATCCTGGGTGCCTAGGGTGCCTGTCATCCAATCCGCACTGAATTTCATTTCTAGCACATAGCCAAAAAATCGCCCCATTGACTTACATTGGAGTGCAGAAAAGGTCATTTTTTCTCGGTCCCTTTAAGAGGTAGGAGTTAAACAAGCTTAGGTCTGCGGTGCCCAGGGGGGACCCCATCCAGCCCGCACTGAGTTTCATTCCTACCACCTTAGGAAAAAAAGTCATTATTTTGAGGCTTAGAAGTCATTTCTGCAATTCCCATAGAAAATCAATGGCGTCTCTATTCAATTGTGTGGAGCGCATATCAGGTGGATTTTCTCTGCCGGCTTAAGAGATACACGTGAAACTAAAGCCGATCCTGGGTGCCTAGGGTGCCTGTCATCCAATCCGCACTGAATTTCATTTCTAGCACATAGCCAAAAAATCGCCCCATTGACTTACATTGGAGTGCAGAAAAGGTCATTTTTTCTCGGTCCCTTTAAGAGGTAGGAGTTAAACAAGCTTAGGTCTGCGGTGCCCAGGGGGGACCCCATCCAGCCCACACTGAGTTTCATTCCTACCACCTTAGGAAAAAAAGTCATTATTTTGAGGCTTAGAAGTCATTTCTGCAATTCCCATAGAAAATCAATGGCGTCTCTATTCAATTGTGTGGAGCGCATATCAGGTGGATTTTCTCTGCCGGCTTAAGAGATACACGTGAAACTAAAGCCGATCCTGGGTGCCTAGGGTGCCTGTCATCCAATCCGCACTGAATTTCATTTCTAGCACATAGCCAAAAAATCGCCCCATTGACTTACATTGGAGTGCAGAAAAGGTCATTTTTTCTCGGTCCCTTTAAGAGGTAGGAGTTAAACAAGCTTAGGTCTGCGGTGCCCAGGGGGGACCCCATCCAGCCCGCACTGAGTTTCATTCCTACCACCTTAGGAAAAAAAGTCATTATTTTGAGGCTTAGAAGTCATTTCTGCAATTCCCATAGAAAATCAACGGCGTCTCTAATTCAATTGTGTGGAGCGCATATCAGGTGGGTTTTCTCTGCCGGCTTAAGAGATACACGTGAAACTAAAGCCGATCCTGGGTGCCTAGGGTGCCTGTCATCCAATCCGCACTGAATTTCATTTCTAGCACATAGCCAAAAAATCGCCCCATTGACTTACATTGGAGTGCAGAAAAGGTCATTTTTTTCTCGGTCCCTTTAAGAGGTAGGAGTTAAACAAGCTTAGGTCTGCGGTGCCCAGGGGGGACCCCATCCAGCCCGCACTGAGTTTCATTCCTACCACCTTAGGAAAAAAAGTCATTATTTTGAGGCTTAGAAGTCATTTCTGCAATTCCCATAGAAAATCAATGGCGTCTCTATTCAATTGTGTGGAGCGCATATCAGGTGGATTTTCTCTGCCGGCTTAAGAGATACACGTGAAACTAAAGCCGATCCTGGGTGCCTAGGGTGCCTGTCATCCAATCCGCACTGAATTTCATTTCTAGCACATAGCCAAAAAATCGCCCCATTGACTTACATTGGAGTGCAGAAAAGGTCATTTTTTCTCGGTCCCTTTAAGAGGTAGGAGTTAAACAAGCTTAGGTCTGCGGTGCCCAGGGGGGACCCCATCCAGCCCGCACTGAGTTTCATTCCTACCACCTTAGGAAAAAAAGTCATTATTTTGAGGCTTAGAAGTCATTTCTGCAATTCCCATAGAAAATCAACGGCGTCTCTAATTCAATTGTGTGGAGCGCATATCAGGTGGGTTTTCTCTGACGGCTTAAGAGATACACGTGAAACTAAAGCCGATCCTGGGTGCCTAGGGTGCCTGTCATCCAATCCGCACTGAATTTCATTTCTAGCACATAGCCAAAAAATCGCCCCATTGACTTACATTGGAGTGCAGAAAAGGTCATTTTTTCTCGGTCCCTTTAAGAGGTAGGAGTTAAACAAGCTTAGGTCTGCGGTGCCCAGGGGGGACCCCATCCAGCCCGCACTGAGTTTCATTCCTACCACCTTAGGAAAAAAAGTCATTATTTTGAGGCTTAGAAGTCATTTCTGCAATTCCCATAGAAAATCAATGGCGTCTCTATTCAATTGTGTGGAGCGCATATCAGGTGGATTTTCTCTGCCGGCTTAAGAGATACACGTGAAACTAAAGCCGATCCTGGGTGCCTAGGGTGCCTGTCATCCAATCCGCACTGAATTTCATTTCTAGCACATAGCCAAAAAATCGCCCCATTGACTTACATTGGAGTGCAGAAAAGGTCATTTTTTCTCGGTCCCTTTAAGAGGTAGGAGTTAAACAAGCTTAGGTCTGCGGTGCCCAGGGGGGACCCCATCCAGCCCGCACTGAGTTTCATTCCTACCACCTTAGGAAAAAAAGTCATTATTTTGAGGCTTAGAAGTCATTTCTGCAATTCCCATAGAAAATCAACGGCGTCTCTAATTCAGTTGTGTGGAGCGCATATCAGGTGGGTTTTCTCTGCAGGCTTAAGAGATACACGTGAAACTAAAGCCGATCCTGGGTGCCTAGGGTGCCTGTCATCCAATCCGCACTGAATTTCATTTCTAGCACATAGCCAAAAAATCGCCCCATTGACTTACATTGGAGTGCAGAAAAGGTCATTTTTTCTCGGTCCCTTTAAGAGGTAGGAGTTAAAAAAGCTTAGGTCTGCGGTGCCCAGGGGGGACCCCATCCAGCCCGCACTGAGTTTCATTCTTCCACCTTAGGAAAAAAAAGTCATTATTTTGAGGCTTAGAAGTCATTTCTGCAATTCCCATAGAAAATCAACGGCGTCTCTAATTCAATTGTGTGGAGCGCATATCAGGTGGGTTTTCTCTGCCGGCTTAAGAGATACACGTGAAACTAAAGCCGATCCTGGGTGCCTAGGGTGCCTGTCATCCAATCCGCACTGAATTTCATTTCTAGCACATAGCCAAAAAATCGCCCCATTGACTTACATTGGAGTGCAGAAAAGGTCATTTTTTCTCGGTCCCTTTAAGAGGTAGGAGTTAAACAAGCTTAGGTCTGCGGTGCCCAGGGGGGACCCCATCCAGCCCGCACTGAGTTTCATTCCTACCACCTTAGGAAAAAAAGTCATTATTTTGAGGCTTAGAAGTCATTTCTGCAATTCCCATAGAAAATCAACGGCGTCTCTATTCAATTGTGTGGAGCGCATATCAGGTGGATTTTCTCTGCCGGCTTAAGAGATACACGTGAAACTAAAGCCGATCCTGGGTGCCTAGGGTGCCTGTCATCCAATCCGCACTGAATTTCATTTCTAGCACATAGCCAAAAAATCGCCCCATTGACTTACATTGGAGTGCAGAAAAGGTCATTTTTTTCTCGGTCCCTTTAAGAGGTAGGAGTTAAACAAGCTTAGGTCTGCGGTGCCCAGGGGGGACCCCATCCAGCCCGCACTGAGTTTCATTCCTACCACCTTAGGAAAAAAAGTCATTATTTTGAGGCTTAGAAGTCATTTCTGCAATTCCCATAGAAAATCAACGGCGTCTCTAATTCAATTGTGTGGAGCGCATATCAGGTGGGTTTTCTCTGCCGGCTTAAGAGATACACGTGAAACTAAAGCCGATCCTGGGTGCCTAGGGTGCCTGTCATCCAATCCGCACTGAATTTCATTTCTAGCACATAGCCAAAAAATCGCCCCATTGACTTACATTGGAGTGCAGAAAAGGTCATTTTTTCTCGGTCCCTTTAAGAGGTAGGAGTTAAACAAGCTTAGGTCTGCGGTGCCCAGGGGGGACCCCATCCAGCCCGCACTGAGTTTCATTCCTACCACCTTAGGAAAAAAAGTCATTATTTTGAGGTTTAGAAGTCATTTCTGCAATTCCCATAGAAAATCAATGGCGTCTCTATTCAATTGTGTGGAGCGCATATCAGGTGGGTTTTCTCTGCCGGCTTAAGAGATACACGTGAAACTAAAGCCGATCCTGGGTGCCTAGGGTGCCTGTCATCCAATCCGCACTGAATTTCATTTCTGGTGAAGGTGGTTGATCCGTCACCTTATGGGAGGTAACGGTTTGGTCTGTATAAATTTTATTTCTGCCGTGGCAGAGAGTTACCAACTTTCCCCATAGGGATAAAACTTAACTTTTAATTGGTTATTTAATAGAGATTTGAACTGTGCTTCGTGTATATACAGTGCTACTTAAAAAATAGTCTAGTTGGTGAATGATTGCCTGTGATTGTGGAGTTTGCCGTATTAAGCAATTAGATGCCAGATAATTGATATTTCATATAGATAGGTATCTGTGAGTATCACTGGTATCGTGTGCAGGAATAGAACAGATGCACACTATGGGGTTGACAGACTACCTGGGTAACAGGGTGTATCTAATACCCTTGTCGCTATGAAGCGAGATCTATGATTGGTAGTAATTGATAATCAGTCAGAGTTGACTATAGTAGTCTTGACGTACTGGTTCGATTCTTATAAGGGCACAGTGTGTAATTTGTGTAGTATGGGAGAAATGATACTGTGCGCCTTGAGCACTTTGATGGAAAGTGTTCAATTAGGCGATATTGGAGTCGCGTTGCAATGTAGTTGTCGGCATGAGTACATTGCTTGACTGTGATCGCATGTAGGAGGGTAGCGTTGCTACGCTTTGCCCAGTGTGCAAAATGCAGATGATCGCGATCAAACAGTATTGACAGTATTGCTGTTGGTCCAGCAAATTGCCCTGCATGTACGTATGCGTACAACACTCGCACGACTACGGCGATGCTGTGTCTCGCATCAGCGATACTGTCACTTCAGCAGTGAGGGGCAGCGTGCCCTAGAGTTACCGCTGTGTGGGTCGCTCAGCTGATGCGGCTACACTCCGTAGTGATTTGGGGTCAGTGTAGTATCGAAATTAGTTGCAGTGTAGTTGCAAGCATGGATACATAAATTGGCTATGATCGCATTTGAGAGGGTAGCGTTGCTACGCTTTACCCAGTATACAATGTGCAGGAGATTGCGATCGTACAGTTATTTGACAGTATTGCTGTAAGTCAGATTACGCGTGTACATGGGCGTACATTGCTCACACAGGCTACAGCAATATTGTGTCTAATGGCGGCGATGCTAGCGCACCGGCAGTTGAGGGCAACGTGCCCTATAGTTACTGCGGTGCGGATCGCTCAACTGGTACGGCTACACTCGGTAATTGGTCAGTGTTACTCTGTACTAGGATAATCACGGCTATTTCCCAACAATAGACTATTATTAAAATTCTGCCTTGAAAGACCTGACTAGTTTCGCCAGAACTGCTCTGGCTTTCTCAAAGGTAGGCATCTGGGAGGGGGTGGAGCTACGGGTAGTATATATGTCATCCGTTCGTGCCAAATCCCCTCCCCGGTCAATCCAAAAGGACCTATGGAGTAATCGCTTGATGCTGAGGCTTGGAATGCAATGTGGGTTGTGTATTGATGGTAGGAGGCGGCTCACCGCAATGATGTTTGAAACGGGCGCCACAGGATTTGGCTGGGAACGCCTCCCTGAGGCTTGACAGTTCATGTTCAACTGCGCATGTCCTGGGACTTAGTTCGGGAAGAGCTGTTTTAACCTAGTGCGCATGACCTCGCACTTAGAGTGATTTCTGTTGGTGGTGAGTGTACATCGCGCATGTCTTAGCACTTAGAATCTCCTAGAGATAGGATTAGTGGGTGTGAAAATATACCTAAATGAAAGTATAGATTATAGTATGTAATAAATACTTGTAGCAAATTTCTGCTTGGAATGTTATTTGGTTGAGCGCTACATGTCACTCATAATGTTTGTTCATGTCGCTAGTTACGCTTGAATATATTATGATTTGTTGTGGGTCCATTAAAATTAATAGGTTAGAATCAGTGATGGTTCCAGCCGCATTTATTACTGCTGTGATTGGTCGTGATTTTGATCGATATATTTTGCCTGTAGTTGATAATAAAAGGGTTTTGCTTCGCTGGGCAGTTGAATGTATGAATCAATCATGAGATGATTATGCATGGATGTTGAAACTGTGTATTTGATGATGTTATGGGTTCATAATGTTTTCCAAGCTCTTAAGGTCCTGATGGTATTGATCATGAAATAGTGCTGTATACACCTGAAGCTAATGGATACATGCATATTTGTTTATTTACAGAAAGGGGGTGAATGTGAATCCTTCATTGAGGCCGTCTGGAGATAGAGTCTTCAGTCTGAAGATCCATTTTGCTTCTTCTTGTAAAAGTCTCTGGTCCAGATCTCCTCTTCTGGGTCCGAGTTTCACTTGCTGTATACCCCAGAAGGTGAGGCCCCTGGGGTCTCCGCCATGGTGAGAATTGATGTGTCGAGCTATACTGGTTTCGGTTTTGGTGCGGATATTGCTAAGGTGAGAGCCTATCCGGTTTTTAAAGGGTTGAATCGTTTTCCCTATATATAGTAGTCCACATGGACATTTGGCGGCATAAACAATGCCTTTAGTCTGGCAGTTGATAAACTCCCTAATGGTGTATTCTCGATTGTTGATCGGATTCGTGAAGCTTTTGGTTTTGGGCATGTATTTGCAGTACGTGCATGTGCCGCATGGGTATGAGCCCTTTATGTTCGATTTCAGCCATGTCGTAGGTGTTGCCTCTTTATCTGAGAAGTGGCTATGGACTAAGTGATCTCTTAGATTTCTACCCCTCCGATACGTAATGGTAGGTGATGGGGTGATGATGTCTTTCAGGTCTGGATCTGCCTGAAGGATGGGCCAGTATTTATTCAGAATTTGTCTTACTTCCTGGTGTGCCACATCGTATGTTCCGATGCATCTAATTATTTTATTGGTGGTTTGGGTGGGGGGTCGTCCCAGGAGTTCGTCGCGGTTAGTATGTAGAGCCCTGTAATAGGCTCTATGTAGGATTCTTTTCGGGTATCCTTTACTGCGGAATTTTGAATATAGTGTGTTGCATTCCTTCTTGAATGATTCCTCTGTGGAACAGTTGCGTCTCGCACGCAGATACTGGCCTACTGGTATACCCTTCCTCAGGGGTGCTGGGTGATGGCTTTTCCAATCTAGATAACTGGTAGTGGCTGTTGGCTTCCTATATATGTCCGTTGTAATGTTTCCTGCTTGATCCTTTCCAATTGTCAGATCTAGAAAGTGAATCAGGTTTTCCTGTATCTCGCTGGTGAGGTGTAGGTTTATGGCGTTGGTATTAAGAGTTTGAACGAATTCCTGAAAGGGCGCTACATCTCCATCCCAAAGAATTAGGATGTCATCGATGTAGCGCCCCCAGAAAATGATGTGATCGGTGTATTTTTGCATCTCATCAATGAAGACGTGGGTTGCCTCCCACCACCCTAAGTACAGGTTAGCATAGGTGGGGGCACAGCTCGTACCCATTGCTGTGCCATTCTGTTGTAAATAGTATTGCTTATCAAATATGAAGAAGTTGTGTGTCAATATGAACCTGAGCAGATTAAGGATGAAGTTGTTGTGAGGGATAAAGGAGTTTCCTCTCGTTGATAGAAAGTGTTGGATTGCTTTCAGGCCTATTTCATGCTGGATGCTGGTGTATAGGGCTTCCACGTCAAGACTCGCCAGCTTAACATTTCTAGTGACTGTTACATCCTGTAATTTAGTTACTGTCGAGGTGGTGTCCTTTATGAAGGAGGGTAGAGTTTCGACAAAAGGATAGAGGACTTGGTCGATGTATTGGCTTATGGATTCTGTAAGGTTCCCATTTCCGGATACAATTG
The DNA here is from genome assembly GCF_027789765.1 of Dendropsophus ebraccatus. NCBI lineage: Eukaryota > Metazoa > Chordata > Amphibia > Anura > Hylidae > Dendropsophus > Dendropsophus ebraccatus. Next base: position 55,348 of record NW_027210516.1, read on the forward strand.
GGCGGCCAGGAATTGGGATCTTTTGTTTGTGGATCTTAGGGAGGGAGTAAAAGGTCGATATAGTGGAGGCCGGATTGTACATTCTCTTATATTCGGCTTCTGTGATGAGTTCCTCTGTTTTGGCTTCCATTAGGAGTGCCCGGAGTTCAAGTTGGTATCCTTTAGAAGGATCCGTTTTTAGAATTTTGTATGTTGATGTGTCCTTGAGTAACCTTAGGCACATGTCTTTATAATCTGGAGTATCCATAATGACAAGGTTGCCTCCTTTGTCGGAGGGTTTGATGACAATCTTGTCATTTTCTGTCAAAGTCTTCAATGCTGCCTTCTCTTTTTGAGAGAGATTGGAGTTGTATTGCAATGTTTTGCTTTTTATGTTGGCTAAGTCATTGCAGGTCAAGTTGACAAATTTGTCAATGTTATGCAGAGTTACAAGTGGTGGAGTAAAGAGGGATTTAGGTCTTAAGTTAGACGCTGGAGCGGTAAATTGGCTGATTCCTGTGCTGTTTTCTGATTCAAGGGCCATAAGTGCATCCAGGGCTTCTCTCTCTCGGGTGGATAATATTCCTGGATTGTGTTGTTTATTTTTGAAAAATTTGTGAAGGGCCAATTTGCGTGCAAAGAGATTGATGTCCTTGACCCATGTGAATTCATCAAACCTGGGAGTAGGGGTAAAGGTTAGTCCTTTTTCAAGGAGTTTGATTTCATGGTCTTGCAACTGTGTTTGGGATAGGTTCAGTACTTGTGAACATTCTGTGGTGGTCTTGTTTGTTTGTAAGCCCATTGGCTCCGATCTCTCAATTGTGCTGGGCCTAAAAAATGGGAAGATTGTTGATTTTGGGTGGTGGGAATGTGCATGACATTTGCTTGTGGTTGGTACTGAGGTGGACCCATAGTGGTCAGGGTAGGTAATGATGGTACAAGGGGTGTCGTTGTGTATTGTGCTCCTAGGGGGGGAACTTGAGTGGTGTGTACTGAGGGTGTCTGTGTAGGTTGTGGTAAGGATGAGGAATTGAATGAGGTAGAAGGATATGAGGATCCGCTTTGTTGGTGATTGGGTGGTGCTGGCCCCCATGATTGTGTGTTGGGTGCTGGTTGTGATTGGTACTTGTAGTACGAAGCTTTCCTTGGGGTTCTCCTATTTCTGGGTTTCTGCCTTGGGAAGTTGGAATTTCCTTGAGGACGTGAGTAGTTAGTATTTGGGTAGTCTTCTTGTCCAGATAATTCGGACTCAGAATATTCCGATATTGAAGGTTTTCTTTGTTGCTGATTTGTGTTTTCTCTGTAGACTTCACCAGATTCAAAATCCCTTTTATCTCTTATGTATTTCCTGTGCTTTCTTTCTTTGATCTCTGACTGAAAGATGTCCAGATGTCTCTGCAATCTGGTCTCGAAGTTGCTGAATTCTGGGTTAGAATTGAAAAATTGGATTTGTTCCAACTGGGTCTCTAGTTGTGTGTTAATTTTGGTAAATACCGTTTTTTCGTATGCCAGTAGATACTCTAGCATCTGAATAGAATTAGCAGTTAGAAGGTCGCACCAACCTTTCATGAACTCACTATCTTCCTGGTGGGCATTGGGCTTTAGATTGATACGTAGGCCCCGATATACGATTTTCTGTTGTATATATGTTTCCAAACTGCTTATCTCCCACCAGGATCTTATGTAGTTCTTATATGTTTTTTGTAATTCCTTAAAGGCGGTGTTGATGTCTATACTGTTGAGCGGGAGATCGGATAAGGAAAAGACTTGTGTTGCGGCGTTTTGTAAGGATTCAACTGTGAGTTTATTCGAAAGGAAGTTTGCCATACTTTGCGTATTGGTTTATTTGTAGTCAGACCCGATATTTTTCGGGGAGATGGATCAATATTAAGAGGGTTAAACTCTCAGATCTGGTGAAGGTGGTTGATCCGTCACCTTATGGGAGGTAACGGTTTGGTCTGTATAAATTTTATTTCTGCCGTGGCAGAGAGTTACCAACTTTCCCCATAGGGATAAAACTTAACTTTTAATTGGTTATTTAATAGAGATTTGAACTGTGCTTCGTGTATATACAGTGCTACTTAAAAAATAGTCTAGTTGGTGAATGATTGCCTGTGATTGTGGAGTTTGCCGTATTAAGCAATTAGATGCCAGATAATTGATATTTCATATAGATAGGTATCTGTGAGTATCACTGGTATCGTGTGCAGGAATAGAACAGATGCACACTATGGGGTTGACAGACTACCTGGGTAACAGGGTGTATCTAATACCCTTGTCGCTATGAAGCGAGATCTATGATTGGTAGTAATTGATAATCAGTCAGAGTTGACTATAGTAGTCTTGACGTACTGGTTCGATTCTTATAAGGGCACAGTGTGTAATTTGTGTAGTATGGGAGAAATGATACTGTGCGCCTTGAGCACTTTGATGGAAAGTGTTCAATTAGGCGATATTGGAGTCGCGTTGCAATGTAGTTGTCGGCATGAGTACATTGCTTGACTGTGATCGCATGTAGGAGGGTAGCGTTGCTACGCTTTGCCCAGTGTGCAAAATGCAGATGATCGCGATCAAACAGTATTGACAGTATTGCTGTTGGTCCAGCAAATTGCCCTGCATGTACGTATGCGTACAACACTCGCACGACTACGGCGATGCTGTGTCTCGCATCAGCGATACTGTCACTTCAGCAGTGAGGGGCAGCGTGCCCTAGAGTTACCGCTGTGTGGGTCGCTCAGCTGATGCGGCTACACTCCGTAGTGATTTGGGGTCAGTGTAGTATCGAAATTAGTTGCAGTGTAGTTGCAAGCATGGATACATAAATTGGCTATGATCGCATTTGAGAGGGTAGCGTTGCTACGCTTTACCCAGTATACAATGTGCAGGAGATTGCGATCGTACAGTTATTTGACAGTATTGCTGTAAGTCAGATTACGCGTGTACATGGGCGTACATTGCTCACACAGGCTACAGCAATATTGTGTCTAATGGCGGCGATGCTAGCGCACCGGCAGTTGAGGGCAACGTGCCCTATAGTTACTGCGGTGCGGATCGCTCAACTGGTACGGATACACTCGGTAATTGGTCAGTGTTACTCTGTACTAGGATAATCACGGCTATTTCCCAACAATAGACTATTATTAAAATTCTGCCTTGAAAGACCTGACTAGTTTCGCCAGAACTGCTCTGGCTTTCTCAAAGGTAGGCATCTGGGAGGGGGTGGAGCTACGGGTAGTATATATGTCATCCGTTCGTGCCAAATCCCCTCCCCGGTCAATCCAAAAGGACCTATGGAGTAATCGCTTGATGCTGAGGCTTGGAATGCAATGTGGGTTGTGTATTGATGGTAGGAGGCGGCTCACCGCAATGATGTTTGAAACGGGCGCCACAGGATTTGGCTGGGAACGCCTCCCTGAGGCTTGACAGTTCATGTTCAACTGCGCATGTCCTGGGACTTAGTTCGGGAAGAGCTGTTTTAACCTAGTGCGCATGACCTCGCACTTAGAGTGATTTCTGTTGGTGGTGAGTGTACATCGCGCATGTCTTAGCACTTAGAATCTCCTAGAGATAGGATTAGTGGGTGTGAAAATATACCTAAATGAAAGTATAGATTATAGTATGTAATAAATACTTGTAGCAAATTTCTGCTTGGAATGTTATTTGGTTGAGCGCTACATGTCACTCATAATGTTTGTTCATGTCGCTAGTTACGCTTGAATATATTATGATTTGTTGTGGGTCCATTAAAATTAATAGGTTAGAATCAGTGATGGTTCCAGCCGCATTTATTACTGCTGTGATTGGTCGTGATTTTGATCGATATATTTTGCCTGTAGTTGATAATAAAAGGGTTTTGCTTCGCTGGGCAAGAAGAAGCAAAATGGATCTTCAGACTGAAGACTCTATCTCCAGACGGCCTCAATGAAGGATTCACATTCACCCCCTTTCTGTAAATAAACAAATATGCATGTATCCATTAGCTTCAGGTGTATACAGCACTATTTCATGATCAATACCATCAGGACCTTAAGAGCTTGGAAAACATTATGAACCCATAACATCATCAAATACACAGTTTCAACATCCATGCATAATCATCTCATGATTGATTCATACATTCAACTGCCCAGCGAAGCAAAACCCTTTTATTATCAACTACAGGCAAAATATATCGATCAAAATCACGACCAATCACAGCAGTAATAAATGCGGCTGGAACCATCACTGATTCTAACCTATTAATTTTAATGGACCCACAACAAATCATAATATATTCAAGCGTAACTAGCGACATGAACAAACATTATGAGTGACATGTAGCGCTCAACCAAATAACATTCCAAGCAGAAATTTGCTACAAGTATTTATTACATACTATAATCTATACTTTCATTTAGGTATATTTTCACACCCACTAATCCTATCTCTAGGAGATTCTAAGTGCTAAGACATGCGCGATGTACACTCACCACCAACAGAAATCACTCTAAGTGCGAGGTCATGCGCACTAGGTTAAAACAGCTCTTCCCGAACTAAGTCCCAGGACATGCGCAGTTGAACATGAACTGTCAAGCCTCAGGGAGGCGTTCCCAGCCAAATCCTGTGGCGCCCGTTTCAAACATCATTGCGGTGAGCCGCCTCCTACCATCAATACACAACCCACATTGCATTCCAAGCCTCAGCATCAAGCGATTACTCCATAGGTCCTTTTGGATTGACCGGGGAGGGGATTTGGCACGAACGGATGACATATATACTACCCGTAGCTCCACCCCCTCCCAGATGCCTACCTTTGAGAAAGCCAGAGCAGTTCTGGCGAAACTAGTCAGGTCTTTCAAGGCAGAATTTTAATAATAGTCTATTGTTGGGAAATAGCCGTGATTATCCTAGTACAGAGTAACACTGACCAATTACCGAGTGTAGCCGTACCAGTTGAGCGATCCGCACCGCAGTAACTATAGGGCACGTTGCCCTCAACTGCCGGTGCGCTAGCATCGCCGCCATTAGACACAATATTGCTGTAGCCTGTGTGAGCAATGTACGCCCATGTACACGCGTAATCTGACTTACAGCAATACTGTCAAATAACTGTACGATCGCAATCTCCTGCACATTGTATACTGGGTAAAGCGTAGCAACGCTACCCTCTCAAATGCGATCATAGCCAATTTATGTATCCATGCTTGCAACTACACTGCAACTAATTTCGATACTACACTGACCCCAAATCACTACGGAGTGTAGCCGCATCAGCTGAGCGATCCCACACAGCGGTAACTCTAGGGCACGCTGCCCCTCACTGCAGTATTGACAGTATCGCTGATGCGAGACACAGCATCGCCGTAGTCGTGCGAGTGTTGTACGCATACGTACATGCAGGGCAATTTGCTGGACCAACAGCAATACTGTCAATACTGTTTGATCGCGATCATCTGCATTTTGCACACTGGGCAAAGCGTAGCAACGCTACCCTCCTACATGCGATCACAGTCAAGCAATGTACTCATGCCGACAACTACATTGCAACGCGACTCCAATATCGCCTAATTGAACACTTTCCATCAAAGTGCTCAAGGCGCACAGTATCATTTCTCCCATACTACACAAATTACACACTGTGCCCTTATAAGAATCGAACCAGTACGTCAAGACTACTATAGTCAACTCTGACTGATTATCAATTACTACCAATCATAGATCTCGCTTCATAGCGACAAGGGTATTAGATACACCCTGTTACCCAGGTAGTCTGTCAACCCCATAGTGTGCATCTGTTCTATTCCTGCACACGATACCAGTGATACTCACAGATACCTATCTATATGAAATATCAATTATCTGGCATCTAATTGCTTAATACGGCAAACTCCACAATCACAGGCAATCATTCACCAACTAGACTATTTTTTAAGTAGCACTGTATATACACGAAGCACAGTTCAAATCTCTATTAAATAACCAATTAAAAGTTAAGTTTTATCCCTATGGGGAAAGTTGGTAACTCTCTGCCACGGCAGAAATAAAATTTATACTGAATTTCATTTCTAGCACATAGCCAAAAAATCGCCCCATTGACTTACATTGGAGTGCAGAAAAGGTCATTTTTTCTCTGTCCCTTTAAGAGGTAGGAGTTAAACAAGCTTAGGTCTGCGGTGCCCAGGGGGGACCCCATCCAGCCCGCACTGAGTTTCATTCCTACCACCTTAGGAAAAAAAGTCATTATTTTGAGGCTTAGAAGTCATTTCTGCAATTCCCATAGAAAATCAACGGCGTCTCTAATTCAATTGTGTGGAGCGCATATCAGGTGGGTTTTCTCTGCCGGCTTAAGAGATACACGTGAAACTAAAGCCGATCCTGGGTGCCTAGGGTGCCTGTCATCCAATCCGCACTGAATTTCATTTCTAGCACATAGCCAAAAAATCGCCCCATTGACTTACATTGGAGTGCAGAAAAGGTCATTTTTTCTCGGTCCCTTTAAGAGGTAGGAGTTAAACAAGCTTAGGTCTGCGGTGCCCAGGGGGGACCCCATCCAGCCCGCACTGAGTTTCATTCCTACCACCTTAGGAAAAAAAGTCATTATTTTGAGGCTTAGAAGTCATTTCTGCAATTCCCATAGAAAATCAACGGCGTCTCTAATTCAATTGTGTGGAGCGCATATCAGGTGGGTTTTCTCTGCCGGCTTAAGAGATACACGTGAAACTAAAGCCGATCCTGGGTGCCTAGGGTGCCTGTCATCCAATCCGCACTGAATTTCATTTCTAGCACATAGCCAAAAAATCGCCCCATTGACTTACATTGGAGTGCAGAAAAGGTCATTTTTTCTCGGTCCCTTTAAGAGGTAGGAGTTAAACAAGCTTAGGTCTGCGGTGCCCAGGGGGGACCCCATCCAGCCCACACTGAGTTTCATTCCTACCACCTTAGGAAAAAAAGTCATTATTTTGAGGCTTAGAAGTCATTTCTGCAATTCCCATAGAAAATCAATGGCGTCTCTATTCAATTGTGTGGAGAGCATATCAGGTGGATTTTCTCTGCCGGCTTAAGAGATACACGTGAAACTAAAGCCGATCCTGGGTGCCTAGGGTGCCTGTCTTCCAATCCGCACTGAATTTCATTTCTAGCACATAGCCAAAAAATCGCCCCATTGACTTACATTGGAGTGCAGAAAAGGTCATTTTTTCTCGGTCCCTTTAAGAGGTAGGAGTTAAACAAGCTTAGGTCTGCGGTGCCCAGGGGGGACCCCATCCAGCCCGCACTGAGTTTCATTCCTACCACCTTAGGAAAAAAAGTCATTATTTTGAGGCTTAGAAGTCATTTCTGCAATTCCCATAGAAAATCAACGGCGTCTCTAATTCAATTGTGTGGAGCGCATATCAGGTGGGTTTTCTCTGCCGGCTTAAGAGATACACGTGAAACTAAAGCCGATCCTGGGTGCCTAGGGTGCCTGTCATCCAATCCGCACTGAATTTCATTTCTAGCACATAGCCAAAAAATCGCCCCATTGACTTACATTGGAGTGCAGAAAAGGTCATTTTTTCTCGGTCCCTTTAAGAGGTAGGAGTTAAACAAGCTTAGGTCTGCGGTGCCCAGGGGGGACCCCATCCAGCCCACACTGAGTTTCATTCCTACCACCTTAGGAAAAAAAGTCATTATTTTGAGGCTTAGAAGTCATTTCTGCAATTCCCATAGAAAATCAATGGCGTCTCTATTCAATTGTGTGGAGCGCATATCAGGTGGATTTTCTCTGCCGGCTTAAGAGATACACGTGAAACTAAAGCCGATCCTGGGTGCCTAGGGTGCCTGTCATCCAATCCGCACTGAATTTCATTTCTAGCACATAGCCAAAAAATCGCCCCATTGACTTACATTGGAGTGCAGAAAAGGTCATTTTTTCTCGGTCCCTTTAAGAGGTAGGAGTTAAACAAGCTTAGGTCTGCGGTGCCCAGGGGGGACCCCATCCAGCCCGCACTGAGTTTCATTCCTACCACCTTAGGAAAAAAAGTCATTATTTTGAGGCTTAGAAGTCATTTCTGCAATTCCCATAGAAAATCAACGGCGTCTCTATTCAATTGTGTGGAGCGCATATCAGGTGGGTTTTCTCTGCCGGCTTAAGAGATACACGTGAAACTAAAGCCGATCCTGGGTGCCTAGGGTGCCTGTCATCCAATCCGCACTGAATTTCATTTCTAGCACATAGCCAAAAAATCGCCCCATTGACTTACATTGGAGTGCAGAAAAGGTCATTTTTTCTCGGTCCCTTTAAGAGGTAGGAGTTAAACAAGCTTAGGTCTGCGGTGCCCAGGGGGGACCCCATCCAGCCCACACTGAGTTTCATTCCTACCACCTTAGGAAAAAAAGTCATTATTTTGAGGCTTAGAAGTCATTTCTGCAATTCCCATAGAAAATCAATGGCGTCTCTATTCAATTGTGTGGAGCGCATATCAGGTGGATTTTCTCTGCCGGCTTAAGAGATACACGTGAAACTAAAGCCGATCCTGGGTGCCTAGGGTGCCTGTCATCCAATCCGCACTGAATTTCATTTCTAGCACATAGCCAAAAAATCGCCCCATTGACTTACATTGGAGTGCAGAAAAGGTCATTTTTTCTCGGTCCCTTTAAGAGGTAGGAGTTAAACAGCTTAGGTCTGCGGTGCCCAGGGGGGACCCCATCCAGCCCGCATTGAGTTTCATTCCTACCACCTTAGGAAAAAAAGTCATTATTTTGAGGCTTAGAAGTCATTTCTGCAATTCCCATAGAAAATCAATGGCGTCTCTATTCAATTGTGTGGAGCGCATATCAGGTGGATTTTCTCTGCCGGCTTAAGAGATACACGTGAAACTAAAGCCGATCCTGGGTGCCTAGGGTGCCTGTCATCCAATCCGCACTGAATTTCATTTCTAGCACATAGCCAAAAAATCGCCCCATTGACTTACATTGGAGTGCAGAAAAGGTCATTTTTTCTCGGTCCCTTTAAGAGGTAGGAGTTAAACAAGCTTAGGTCTGCGGTGCCCAGGGGGGACCCCATCCAGCCACACTGAGTTTCATTCCTACCACCTTAGGAAAAAAAGTCATTATTTTGAGGCTTAGAAGTCATTTCTGCAATTCCCATAGAAAATCAATGGCGTCTCTATTCAATTGTGTGGAGCGCATATCAGGTGGGATTTTCTCTGCCGGCTTAAGAGATACACAGTGAAACTAAAGCCGATCCTGGGTGCCTAGGGTGCCTGTCATCCAATCCGCACTGAATTTCATTTCTAGCACATAGCCAAAAAATCGCCCCATTGACTTACATTGGAGTGCAGAAAAGGTCATTTTTTCTCGGTCCCTTTAAGAGGTAGGAGTTAAACAAGCTTAGGTCTGCGGTGCCCAGGGGGAACCCCATCCAGCCCGCACTGAGTTTCATTCCTACCACCTTAGGAAAAAAAAGTCATTATTTTGAGGCTTAGAAGTCATTTCTGCAATTCCCATAGAAAATCAACGGCGTCTCTAATTCAATTGTGTGGAGCGCATATCAGGTGGGTTTCTCTGCCGGCTTAAGAGATACACGTGAAACTAAAGCCGATCCTGGGTGCCTAGGGTGCCTGTCATCCAATCCGCACTGAATTTCATTTCTAGCACATAGCCAAAAAATCGCCCCATTGACTTACATTGGAGTGCAGAAAAGGTCATTTTTTCTCGGTCCCTTTAAGAGGTAGGAGTTAAACAAGCTTAGGTCTGCGGTGCCCAGGGGGGACCCCATCCAGCCCACACTGAGTTTCATTTCCTACCACCTAGGAAAAAAATTCATTATTTTGAGGCTTAGAAGTCATTTCTGCAATTCCCATAGAAAATCAATGGCGTCTCTATTCAATTGTGTGGAGCGCATATCAGGTGGATTTTCTCTGCCGGCTTAAGAGATACACGTGAAACTAAAGCCGATCCTGGGTGCCTAGGGTGCCTGTCATCCAATCCGCACTGAATTTCATTTCTAGCACATAGCCAAAAAATCGCCCCATTGACTTACATTGGAATTGCAGAAAAAGGTCATTTTTTCTCGGTCCCTTTAAGAGGTAGGAGTTAAACAAGCTTAGGTCTGCGGTGCCCAGGGGGGACCCCATCCAGCCCGCACTGAGTTTCATTCCTACCACCTTAGGAAAAAAGTCATTATTTTGAGGCTTAGAAGTCATTTCTGCAATTCCCATAGAAAATCAACGGCGTCTCTAATTCAATTGTGTGGAGCGCATATCAGGTGGGTTTTCTCTGCCGGCTTAAGAGATACACGTGAAACTAAAGCCGATCCTGGGTGCCTAGGGTGCCTGTCATCCAATCCGCACTGAATTTCATTTCTAGCACATAGCCAAAAATCGCCCCATTGACTTACATTGGAGTGCAGAAAAGGTCATTTTTTCTTGGTCCCTTTAAGAGGTAGGAGTTAAACAAGCTTAGGTCTGCGGTGCCCAGGGGGGACCCCATCCAGCCCGCACTGAGTTTCATTCCTACCACCTTAGGAAAAAAAGTCATTATTTTGAGGCTTAGAAGTCATTTCTGCAATTCCCATAGAAAATCAATGGCGTCTCTATTCAATTGTGTGGAGCGGTTAATCAGGTGGAATTTTCTCTGCCGGCTTAAGAGATACACGTGAAACTAAAGCCGATCCTGGGTGCCTAGGGTGCCTGTCATCCAATCCGCACTGAATTTCATTTCTAGCACATAGCCAAAAAATCGCCCCATTGACTTACATTGGAGTGCAGAAAAGGTCATTTTTTCTCGGTCCCTTTAAGAGGTAGGAGTTAAACAAGCTTAGGTCTGCGGTGCCCAGGGGGGACCCCATCCAGCCCGCACTGAGTTTCATTCCTACCACCTTAGGAAAAAAAGTCATTATTTTGAGGCTTAGAAGTCATTTCTGCAATTCCCATAGAAAATCAACGGCGTCTCTAATTCAATTGTGTGGAGCGCATATCAGGTGGGTTTTCTCTGCCGGCTTAAGAGATACACGTGAAACTAAAGCCGATCCTGGGTGCCTAGGGTGCCTGTCATCCAATCCGCACTGAATTTCATTTCTAGCACATAGCCAAAAAATCGCCCCATTGACTTACATTGGAGTGCAGAAAAGGTCATTTTTTCTCGGTCCCTTTAAGAGGTAGGAGTTAAACAAGCTTAGGTCTGCGGTGCCCAGGGGGGACCCCATCCAGCCCGCACTGAGTTTCATTCCTACCACCTTAGGAAAAAAAGTCATTATTTTGAGGCTTAGAAGTCATTTCTGCAATTCCCATAGAAAATCAATGGCGTCTCTATTCAATTGTGTGGAGCGCATATCAGGTGGATTTTCTCTGCCGGCTTAAGAGATACACGTGAAACTAAAGCCGATCCTGGGTGCCTAGGGTGCCTGTCATCCAATCCGCACTGAATTTCATTTCTAGCACATAGCCAAAAAATCGCCCCATTGACTTACATTGGAGTGCAGAAAAGGTCATTTTTTCTCGGTCCCTTTAAGAGGTAGGAGTTAAACAAGCTTAGGTCTGCGGTGCCCAGGGGGGACCCCATCCAGCCCGCATTGAGTTTCATTCCTACCACCTTAGGAAAAAAAGTCATTATTTTGAGGCTTAGAAGTCATTTCTGCAATTCCCATAGAAAATCAATGGCGGGGGCGTGGCTTGGAGAGCTGAATGGACAGACGTGTTTGAGTGAGTCTCCGTCCTAGGCCAGCACTTTCAGGGGATTTGAGAAGAAAATGTTGAAAACAAAAAGACAACAACCAAAAGAAAAGAGAGAGGAAACCTCCAGGA
>NW_027210517.1:0-67025 GCF_027789765.1 Dendropsophus ebraccatus
TATTGTCAGAAAAAAAAGTACAGAATACGTCTTTAGGGGAAAAGTACCTGGGACTTCCCACGGCTCCTTGAGCCTGTCTCACAATATTATGGATTGCAGTACGTCCGACTAATGTAGGTTTACTGTCCCAAAAAATATTAGTTTTGGATGTTCTACTTATCACTTCTTGAGGATCCACTGTATTCACTTCTTCATCATCAGAAGAAGAAGAAGAATCACTTGAGGATGTTTGATTCTCTGGTGGCAGGTACTCGTCATCGGACAAAGATAGTTCACTTTCATCATCACTTTGAAACATAATTGCTTCAATCTCTTGGTCAGTCAGATGCTTGGTGGAAGACTGCGCCATTGCTGACTAGATGTTAGCAAACTATGAAAAAAACAATGAACACAATCAAGATTGTCCACTCTTTGCTTGTGTGTGACACACTGTAAGGGTAATGTGCCCCCTCCCTCCTCTCACCCTCAGCAGCTCTTACCTTTTATACTTTATTTTAGGTGGTGTACAATTCTCTGGATGTCTTTAGCTCAATAGCTTTACCATTTGCAGGCTTCTTAGAATCAGAGAAACTGAAACTGAATCAGTCTTCCTCTCAACATCTTATCTTATCTCAGGTCCTTCACAATTAGCTCACAGTGTATACTGTCGTCATTACTCTATACACAGCTAATTACTGTATTCCGAAGGACCTGAGATGATGTCATGGCCTTACCACTCCCTCACAAAATCACATGACATCCTCATATGGCATTATCCACACCCTGGCCCCCCCACCAGCATTACTGAGTACAAATAAAGTAACTTGAGACACAAACACTACTGAGAAAATGATAAAATATACATGGGGGCCTAAAAGGCCCCCAACACGTACAGATGTGGTTTTCACAAAAAAAGCATTGTTACACCGAAATGCCTATGAAAAAAATTATATGAACAACTGGATATTACCAAAAACGACATACTTGAGGATTACCTGGAGTTTCAAAATTCTAACTTAAGTAATTTTGCAGATAATAGCAAAAAAGTAAGCATGGGGGCCTAAAAGGCCCCCAATACGCATTCTAGGGTTCAACAAGCTTAGGTCTGCGGTGCCCAGGGGGGACCCCATCCAGCCCGCACTGAGTTTCATTCCTACCACCTTAGGAAAAAAAGTCATTATTTTGAGGCTTAGAAGTCATTTCTGCAATTCCCATAGAAAATCAACGGCGTCTCTAATTCAATTGTGTGGAGCGCATATCAGGTGGGTTTTCTCTGCCGGCTTAAGAGATACACGTGAAACTAAAGCCGATCCTGGGTGCCTAGGGTGCCTGTCATCCAATCCGCACTGAATTTCATTTCTAGCACATAGCCAAAAAATCGCCCCATTGACTTACATTGGAGTGCAGAAAAGGTCATTTTTTCTCGGTCCCTTTAAGAGGTAGGAGTTAAACAAGCTTAGGTCTGCGGTGCCCAGGGGGGACCCCATCCAGCCCGCACTGAGTTTCATTCCTACCACCTTAGGAAAAAAAGTCATTATTTTGAGGCTTAGAAGTCATTTCTGCAATTCCCATAGAAAATCAACTGGCGTCTCTATTCAATTGTGTGGAGCGCATATCAGGTGGGTTTTCTCTGCCGGCTTAAGAGATACACGTGAAACTAAAGCCGATCCTGGGTGCCTAGGGTGCCTGTCATCCAATCCGCACTGAATTTCATTTCTAGCACATATCCAAAAAATCGCCCCATTGACTTACATTGGAGTGCAGAAAAGGTCATTTTTTCTCGGTCCCTTTAAGAGGTAGGAGTTAAACAAGCTTAGGTCTGCGGTGCCCAGGGGGGACCCCATCCAGCCCGCACTGAGTTTCATTCCTACCACCTTAGGAAAAAAAGTCATTATTTTGAGGCTTAGAAGTCATTTCTGCAATTCCCATAGAAAATCAACGGCGTCTCTAATTAATTGTGTGGAGCGCATATCAGGTGGGTTTTCTCTGCCGGCTTAAGAGATACACGTGAAACTAAAGCCGATCCTGGGTGCCTAGGGTGCCTGTCATCCAATCCGCACTGAATTTCATTTCTAGCACATAGCCAAAAAATCGCCCCATTGACTTACATTGGAGTGCAGAAAAGGTCATTTTTTCTCGGTCCCTTTAAGAGGTAGGAGTTAAACAAGCTTAGGTCTGCGGTGCCCAGGGGGGACCCCATCCAGCCCGCACTGAGTTTCATTCCTACCACCTTAGGAAAAAAAGTCATTATTTTGAGGCTTAGAAGTCATTTCTGCAATTCCCATAGAAAATCAACGGCGTCTCTATTCAATTGTGTGGAGCGCATATCAGGTGGGTTTTCTCTGCCGGCTTAAGAGATACACATGAAACTAAAGCCGATCCTGGGTGCCTAGGGTGCCTGTCATCCAATCCGCACTGAATTTCATTTCTAGCACATAGCCAAAAAATCGCCCCATTGACTTACATTGGAGTGCAGAAAAGGTCATTTTTTCTCGGTCCCTTTAAGAGGTAGGAGTTAAACAAGCTTAGGTCTGCGGTGCCCAGGGGGGACCCCATCCAGCCCGCACTTGAGTTTCATTCCTACCACCTTAGGAAAAAAAAGTCATTATTTTGAGGCTTAGAAGTCATTTCTGCAATTCCCATAGAAAATCAATGGCGTCTCTATTCAATTGTGTGGAGCGCATATCACGTGGGTTTTCTCTGCCGGCTTAAGAGATACACGTGAAACTAAAGCCGATCCTGGGTGCCTAGGGTGCCTGTCATCCAATCCGCACTGAATTTCATTTCTAGCACATAGCCAAAAAATCGCCCCATTGACTTACATTGGAGTGCAGAAAAGGTCATTTTTTTCTCGGTCCCTTTAAGAGGTAGGAGTTAAACAAGCTTAGGTCTGCGGTGTCCAGGGGGGACCCCATCCAGCCCGCACTGAGTTTCATTCCTACCACCTTAGGAAAAAAAGTCATTATTTTGAGGCTTAGAAGTCATTTCTGCAATTCCCATAGAAAATCAACGGCGTCTCTAATTCAATTGTGTGGAGCGCATATCAGGTGGGTTTTCTCTGCCGGCTTAAGAGATACACGTGAAACTAAAGCCGATCCTGGGTGCCTAGGGTGCCTGTCATCCAATCCGCACTGAATTTCATTTCTAGCACATAGCCAAAAAATCGCCCCATTGACTTACATTGGAGTGCAGAAAAGGTCATTTTTTCTCGGTCCCTTTAAGAGGTAGGAGTTAAACAAGCTTAGGTCTGCGGTGCCCAGGGGGGACCCCATCCAGCCCACACTGAGTTTCATTCCTACCACCTTAGGAAAAAAAAGTCATTATTTTGAGGCTTAGAAGTCATTTCTGCAATTCCCATAGAAAATCAATGGCGTCTCTATTCAATTGTGTGCAGCGCATATCAGGTGGATTTTCTCTGCCGGCTTAAGAGATACACGTGAAACTAAAGCCGATCCTGGGTGCCTAGGGTGCCTGTCATCCAATCCGCACTGAATTTCATTTCTAGCACATAGCCAAAAAATCGCCCCATTGACTTACATTGGAGTGCAGAAAAGGTCATTTTTTCTCGGTCCCTTTAAGAGGTAGGAGTTAACCCTAGAATGCGTGACATCAGAAATCTTCATATTTACGTGTTGGGGGCCTTTTAGGCCCCCATGCGAATCACATGGAAAAACACACTTATATAAAACTTCTACAAGTTTATTTTAAAACTGCTAAATAAAATATGACTAGTAAACAAAATTTTACTAATTTTTCACAAATAAAACCAAAAAAATTATTTTTTTCCAAATTTCTCACAAACATATGAAAAAACGCATAGAATTCTATACCAAACTAGCTGCAGCTACATTTCTATTATGTTTCTTTTCTATTCTATTAGTCTTCCAAACAATTTTGACAAGTTATTTTTTCGGAAGAATGTTCTTTGCAGACATTTTCCTTACAAATTGAACAAAATCTCTCAGTTTTCCTTTCTACGTTTCTTGGACACATGAAACAGCGCTTTCTTTTTCTTTCTCCTGGCCCTGGAATCATCTGAAACTGTACGCCACACCGTTTCATTGCTTCTTTAGTTTGCTTTATCAAGCCTTTCACGTCACTTCGCTGTATCATGTGAGGCATTACAAGCTCATGACAAAGGTCCTTCAAAAATAGGCGTCTCCTGTCCTTCCTCCGTGCATGGAATTCTGGATGATTTTCTGTATAAATGATGAATGAATTCAGGGCTGCTACATCAAGCATATTTGAAAAAAGTACTACAGGCCATCGTTTTGTTTGCCTCTTGCATGAATATTCTCCCACCATCTCATCCATTTTGTCTACACCTCCTTTAGTTTTATTGTAATACAGGATGATTTCTGGCTTTAATTTTCTGTCATTGCTGTCAATACTGCAATTGTGATGCATGGTACTGAGTAAAATCACTGATTTCTCCTTCTTTGCTTTGTAAGATACCAAAGTCGCTTTGTTATTGAATCCAAAGACACTCTCATAAAGTGCTCGCTGATGATTGTGTTTCAGTGCTTCTGGAATTTCTCGGCGGTTTGCCTTGATAGTACCAACAAGTGTAATATCTTTTTGAAGCAGAAAATAGCCTAGTTCAACATTGGTGAAATAATTGTCCATGGTAATGTTTCTACCTGAACTGAATATTGGAACAGCAAGAGTTTTGACAATTTCAGACCCCAGATCCTTCTGTGCTGGTGCACCAACCTCTTTGCCACAGTAGATTACGCCATTTATGCCATAATAACATGCCGAATCACACATCCAGAAGATTTTGATTCCATATTCGGCTGGCTTGCTGGGCATGTATTGAATGAACTTGCAGCGTCCTCTGAACGGTACAAGTTGCTCATCTACTGTAACATTAGCACTAGGATTGTTTGGTGCAATTTTTGATAAATATGTTCCAAATATAACTGATAGGGGCTAATTTGTCTGTTTCAAACCTCAATGCACGTGTTCGCTTATCATCAAATCGAATATGTCTTCTAATTTCCTCATATCTGTCCACTGACATTGTCGCCTTATAGTGTGGATCAGAAAGTGGGTCCAGAAATAATTCTCGTATAGGAACATCATACGATTTTTGACTTCCTGCCAGCAGTAAAAGTCCAATGTATGCATAAAGTTCCTCTTTTGAGATATTTTTCCAGGACTTATTTTTTGCAGAAGCAATACGTCTTCCTTCTAGGTTTGAACATAAAAGGACCTCTTCTGCCATATTGTCAGAAAAAAAAGTACAGAATACGTCTTTAGGGGAAAAGTACCTGGGACTTCCCACGGCTCCTTGAGCCTGTCTCACAATATTATGGATTGCAGTACGTCCGACTAATGTAGGTTTACTGTCCCAAAAAATATTAGTTTTGGATGTTCTACTTATCACTTCTTGAGGATCCACTGTATTCACTTCTTCATCATCAGAAGAAGAAGAATCACTTGAGGATGTTTGATTCTCTGGTGGCAGGTACTCGTCATCGGACAAAGATAGTTCACTTTCATCATCACTTTGAAACATAATTGCTTCAATCTCTTGGTCAGTCAGATGCTTGGTGGAAGACTGCGCCATTGCTGACTAGATGTTAGCAAACTATGAAAAAAACAATGAACACAATCAAGATTGTCCACTCTTTGCTTGTGTGTGACACACTGTAAGGGTAATGTGCCCCCTCCCTCCTCTCACCCTCAGCAGCTCTTACCTTTTATACTTTATTTTAGGTGGTGTACAATTCTCTGGATGTCTTTAGCTCAATAGCTTTACCATTTGCAGGCTTCTTAGAATCAGAGAAACTGAAACTGAATCAGTCTTCCTCTCAACATCTTATCTTATCTCAGGTCCTTCACAATTAGCTCACAGTGTATACTGTCGTCATTACTCTATACACAGCTAATTACTGTATTCCGAAGGACCTGAGATGATGTCATGGCCTTACCACTCCCTCACAAAATCACATGACATCCTCATATGGCATTATCCACACCCTGGCCCCCCCACCAGCATTACTGAGTACAAATAAAGTAACTTGAGACACAAACACTACTGAGAAAATGATAAAATATACATGGGGGCCTAAAAGGCCCCCAACACGTACAGATGTGGTTTTCACAAAAAAAGCATTGTTACACCGAAATGCCTATGAAAAAAATTATATGAACAACTGGATATTACCAAAAACGACATACTTGAGGATTACCTGGAGTTTCAAAATTCTAACTTAAGTAATTTTGCAGATAATAGCAAAAAAGTAAGCATGGGGGCCTAAAAGGCCCCCAATACGCATTCTAGGGTTCAACAAGCTTAGGTCTGCGGTGCCCAGGGAAGACCCCATCCAGCCCGCACTGAGTTTCATTCCTACCACCTTAGGAAAAAAAAGTCATTATTTTGAGGCTTAGAAGTCATTTCTGCAATTCCCATAGAAAATCAACGGCGTCTCTAATTCAATTGTGTGGAGCGCATATCAGGTGGGTTTTCTCTGCCGGCTTAAGAGATACACGTGAAACTAAAGCCGATCCTGGGTGCCTAGGGTGCCTGTCATCCAATCCGCACTGAATTTCATTTCTAGCACATAGCCAAAAAATCGCCCCATTGACTTACATTGGAGTGCAGAAAAGGTCATTTTTTCTCGGTCCCTTTAAGAGGTAGGAGTTAAACAAGCTTAGGTCTGCGGTGCCCAGGGGGGACCCCATCCAGCCCGCACTGAGTTTCATTCCTACCACCTTAGGACAAAAAGTCATTATTTTGAGGCTTAGAAGTCATTTCTGCAATTCCCATAGAAAATCAACGGCGTCTCTAATTCAATTGTGTGGAGCGCATATCAGGTGGGTTTTCTCTGCCGGCTTAAGAGATACACGTGAAACTAAAGCCGATCCTGGGTGCCTAGGGTGCCTGTCATCCAATCCGCACTGAATTTCATTTCTAGCACATATCCAAAAAATCGCCCCATTGACTTACATTGGAGTGCAGAAAAGGTCATTTTTTCTCGGTCCCTTTAAGAGGTAGGAGTTAAACAAGCTTAGGTCTGCGGTGCCCAGGGGGGACCCCATCCAGCCCGCACTGAGTTTCATTCCTACCACCTTAGGAAAAAAAGTCATTATTTTGAGGCTTAGAAGTCATTTCTGCAATTCCCATAGAAAATCAACGGCGTCTCTAATTTAATTGTGTGGAGCGCATATCAGGTGGGTTTTCTCTGCCGGCTTAAGAGATACACGTGAAACTAAAGCCGATCCTGGGTGCCTAGGGTGCCTGTCATCCAATCCGCACTGAATTTCATTTCTAGCACATAGCCAAAAAATCGCCCCATTGACTTACATTGGAGTGCAGAAAAGGTCATTTTTTCTCGGTCCCTTTAAGAGGTAGGAGTTAAACAAGCTTAGGTCTGCGGTGCCCAGGGGGGACCCCATCCAGCCCGCACTGAGTTTCATTCCTACCACCTTAGGAAAAAAAGTCATTATTTTGAGGCTTAGAAGTCATTTCTGCAATTCCCATAGAAAATCAACGGCGTCTCTATTCAATTGTGTGGAGCGCATATCAGGTGGGTTTTCTCTGCCGGCTTAAGAGATACACATGAAACTAAAGCCGATCCTGGGTGCCTAGGGTGCCTGTCATCCAATCCGCACTGAATTTCATTTCTAGCACATAGCCAAAAAATCGCCCCATTGACTTACATTGGAGTGCAGAAAAGGTCATTTTTTCTCGGTCCCTTTAAGAGGTAGGAGTTAAACAAGCTTAGGTCTGCGGTGCCCAGGGGGGACCCCATCCAGCCCGCATTGAGTTTCATTCCTACCACCTTAGGAAAAAAAGTCATTATTTTGAGGCTTAGAAGTCATTTCTGCAATTCCCATAGAAAATCAATGGCGTCTCTATTCAAGTGTGTGGAGCGCATATCACGTGGGTTTTCTCTGCCGGCTTAAGAGATACACGTGAAACTAAAGCCGATCCTGGGTGCCTAGGGTGCCTGTCATCCAATCCGCACTGAATTTCATTTCTAGCACATAGCCAAAAAATCGCCCCATTGACTTACATTGGAGTGCAGAAAAGGTCATTTTTTCTCGGTCCCTTTAAGAGGTAGGAGTTAAACAAGCTTAGGTCTGCGGTGTTCAGGGGGGACCCCATCCAGCCCGCACTGAGTTTCATTCCTACCACCTTAGGAAAAAAAGTCATTATTTTGAGGCTTAGAAGTCATTTCTGCAATTCCCATAGAAAATCAACGGCGTCTCTAATTCAATTGTGTGGAGCGCATATCAGGTGGGTTTTCTCTGCCGGCTTAAGAGATACACGTGACACTAAAGCCGATCCTGGGTGCCTAGGGTGCCTGTCATCCAATCCGCACTGAATTTCATTTCTAGCACATAGCCAAAAAATCGCCCCATTGACTTACATTGGAGTGCAGAAAAGGTCATTTTTTCTCGGTCCCTTTAAGAGGTAGGAGTTAAACAAGCTTAGGTCTGCGGTGCCCAGGGGGGACCCCATCCAGCCCACACTGAGTTTCATTCCTACCACCTTAGGAAAAAAAGTCATTATTTTGAGGCTTAGAAGTCATTTCTGCAATTCCCATAGAAAATCAACGGCGTCTCTAATTCAATTGTGTGGAGCGCATATCAGGTGGGTTTTCTCTGCCGGCTTAAGAGATACACGTGAAACTAAAGCCGATCCTGGGTGCCTAGGGTGCCTGTCATCCAATCCGCACTGAATTTCATTTCTAGCACATAGCCAAAAAATCGCCCCATTGACTTACATTGGAGTGCAGAAAAGGTCATTTTTTCTCGGTCCCTTTAAGAGGTAGGAGTTAAACAAGCTTAGGTCTGCGGTGCCCAGGGGGGACCCCATCCAGCCCGCACTGAGTTTCATTCCTACCACCTTAGGAAAAAAAGTCATTATTTTGAGGCTTAGAAGTCATTTCTGCAATTCCCATAGAAAATCAACGGCGTCTCTAATTCAATTGTGTGGAGCGCATATCAGGTGGGTTTTCTCTGCCGGCTTAAGAGATACACGTGAAACTAAAGCCGATCCTGGGTGCCTAGGGTGCCTGTCATCCAATCCGCACTGAATTTCATTTCTAGCACATAGCCAAAAAATCGCCCCATTGACTTACATTGGAGTGCAGAAAAGGTCATTTTTTCTCGGTCCCTTTAAGAGGTAGGAGTTAAACAAGCTTAGGTCTGCGGTGCCCAGGGGGGACCCCATCCAGCCCACACTGAGTTTCATTCCTACCACCTTAGGAAAAAAAGTCATTATTTTGAGGCTTAGAAGTCATTTCTGCAATTCCCATAGAAAATCAATGGCGTCTCTATTCAATTGTGTGGAGCGCATATCAGGTGGATTTTCTCTGCCGGCTTAAGAGATACACGTGAAACTAAAGCCGATCCTGGGTGCCTAGGGTGCCTGTCATCCAATCCGCACTGAATTTCATTTCTAGCACATAGCCAAAAAATCGCCCCATTGACTTACATTGGAGTGCAGAAAAGGTCATTTTTTCTCGGTCCCTTTAAGAGGTAGGAGTTAAACAAGCTTAGGTCTGCGGTGCCCAGGGGGGACCCCATCCAGCCCGCACTGAGTTTCATTCCTACCACCTTAGGAAAAAAAGTCATTATTTTGAGGCTTAGAAGTCATTTCTGCAATTCCCATAGAAAATCAACTGGCGTCTCTAATTCAATTGTGTGGAGCGCATATCAGGTGGGTTTTCTCTGCCGGCTTAAGAGATACACGTGAAACTAAAGCCGATCCTGGGTGCCTAGGGTGCCTGTCATCCAATCCGCACTGAATTTCATTTCTAGCACATAGCCAAAAAATCGCCCCATTGACTTACATTGGAGTGCAGAAAAGGTCATTTTTTCTCGGTCCCTTTAAGAGGTAGGAGTTAAACAAGCTTAGGTCTGCGGTGCCCAGGGGGGACCCCATCCAGCCCGCACTGAGTTTCATTCCTACCACCTTAGGAAAAAAAGTCATTATTTTGAGGCTTAGAAGTCATTTCTGCAATTCCCATAGAAAATCAACGGCGTCTCTAATTCAATTGTGTGGAGCGCATATCAGGTGGGTTTTCTCTGCCGGCTTAAGAGATACACGTGAAACTAAAGCCGATCCTGGGTGCCTAGGGTGCCTGTCATCCAATCCGCACTGAATTTCATTTCTAGCACATAGCCAAAAAATCGCCCCATTGACTTACATTGGAGTGCAGAAAAGGTCATTTTTTCTCGGTCCCTTTAAGAGGTAGGAGTTAAACAAGCTTAGCTCTGCGGTGCTCAGGGGGGACCCCATCCAGCCCACACTGAGTTTCATTCCTACCACCTTAGGAAAAAAAAGTCATTATTTTGAGGCTTAGAAGTCATTTCTGCAATTCCCATAGAAAATCAATTGCGTCTCTATTCAATTGTGTGGAGCGCATATCAGGTGGATTTTCTCTGCCGGCTTAAGAGATACACGTGAAACTAAAGCCGATCCTGGGTGCCTAGGGTGCCTGTCATCCAATCCGCACTGAATTTCATTTCTAGCACATAGCCAAAAAATCGCCCCATTGACTTACATTGGAGTGCAGAAAAGGTCATTTTTTCTCGGTCCCTTTAAGAGGTAGGAGTTAAACAAGCTTAGGTCTGCGGTGCCCAGGGGGGACCCCATCCAGCCCGCACTGAGTTTCATTCCTACCACCTTAGGAAAAAAAGTCATTATTTTGAGGCTTAGAAGTCATTTCTGCAATTCCCATAGAAAATCAACGGCGTCTCTAATTCAATTGTGTGGAGCGCATATCAGGTGGGTTTTCTCTGCCGGCTTAAGAGATACACGTGAAACTAAAGCCGATCCTGGGTGCCTAGGGTGCCTGTCATCCAATCCGCACTGAATTTCATTTCTAGCACATATCCAAAAAATCGCCCCATTGACTTACATGGGAGTGCAGAAAAGGTCATTTTTTCTCGGTCCCTTTAAGAGGTAGGAGTTAAACAAGCTTAGGTCTGCGGTGCCCAGGGGGGACCCCATCCAGCCCGCACTGAGTTTCATTCCTACCACCTTAGGAAAAAAAGTCATTATTTTGAGGCTTAGAAGTCATTTCTGCAATTCCCATAGAAAATCAACGGCGTCTCTAATTCAATTGTGTGGAGCGCATATCAGGTGGGTTTTCTCTGCCGGCTTAAGAGATACACGTGAAACTAAAGCAGATCCTGGGTGCCTAGGGTGCCTGTCATCCAATCCGCACTGAATTTCATTTCTAGCACATAGCCAAAAAATCGCCCCATTGACTTACATTGGAGTGCAGAAAAGGTCATTTTTTCTCGGTCCCTTTAAGAGGTAGGAGTTAAACAAGCTTAGGTCTGCGGTGCCCAGGGGGGACCCCATCCAGCCCGCACTGAGTTTCATTCCTACCACCTTAGGAAAAAAAGTCATTATTTTGAGGCTTAGAAGTCATTTCTGCAATTCCCATAGAAAATCAACGGCGTCTCTAATTCAATTGTGTGGAGCGCATATCAGGTGGGTTTTCTCTGCCGGCTTAAGAGATACACGTGAAACTAAAGCCGATCCTGGGTGCCTAGGGTGCCTGTCATCCAATCCGCACTGAATTTCATTTCTAGCACATAGCCAAAAAATCGCCCCATTGACTTACATTGGAGTGCAGAAAAGGTCATTTTTTCTCGGTCCCTTTAAGAGGTAGGAGTTAAACAAGCTTAGGTCTGCGGTGCCCAGGGGGGACCCCATCCAGCCCGCACTGAGTTTCATTCCTACCACCTTAGGAAAAAAAGTCATTATTTTGAGGCTTAGAAGTCATTTCTGCAATTCCCATAGAAAATCAACGGCGTCTCTATTCAATTGTGTGGAGCGCATATCAGGTGGGTTTTCTCTGCCGGCTTAAGAGATACACATGAAACTAAAGCCGATCCTGGGTGCCTAGGGTGCCTGTCAGTCCAATCCGCACTGAATTTCATTTCTAGCACATAGCCAAAAAATCGCCCCATTGACTTACATTGGAGTGCAGAAAAGGTCATTTTTTCTCGGTCCCTTTAAGAGGTAGGAGTTAAACAAGCTTAGGTCTGCGGTGCCCAGGGGGGACCCCATCCAGCCCGCATTGAGTTTCATTCCTACCACCTTAGGAAAAAAAGTCATTATTTTGAGGCTTAGAAGTCATTTCTGCAATTCCCATAGAAAATCAATGGCGTCTCTATTCAATTGTGTGGAGCGCATATCACGTGGGTTTTCTCTGCCGGCTTAAGAGATACACGTGAAACTAAAGCCGATCCTGGGTGCCTAGGGTGCCTGTCATCCAATCCGCACTGAATTTCATTTCTAGCACATAGCCAAAAAATCGCCCCATTGACTTACATTGGAGTGCAGAAAAGGTCATTTTTTTCTCGGTCCCTTTAAGAGGTAGGAGTTAAACAAGCTTAGGTCTGCGGTGCCCAGGGGGGACCCCATCCAGCCCGCACTGAGTTTCATTCCTACCACCTTAGGAAAAAAAGTCATTATTTTGAGGCTTAGAAGTCATTTCTGCAATTCCCATAGAAAATCAACGGCGTCTCTAATTCAATTGTGTGGAGCGCATATCAGGTGGGTTTTCTCTGCCGGCTTAAGAGATACACGTGAAACTAAAGCCGATCCTGGGTGCCTAGGGTGCCTGTCATCCAATCCGCACTGAATTTCATTTCTCAATAATGTGCCCAAAGGCTGAATACCGGCTTGCCCCAAGGTAAAACGTAACTTTTAATTGGTTATTAGTAAAATATAAACATAAGTGGTAGTGTATTTACAGTGTATATTAAAATAGATATATGCTCCTATACTTGTATGATTATACCGTATGGTTAGGGCTACGTAGTTTTCTCCAAACAATTAATGCTACTGTGATGAGCGTATACAACTCTTGTGACTCCTTACAGTGTTCAGTGGAGACACTGTATATACTATAGACAAGTTACATCACTGTCTATATAGTGTGATCTTACAAATCTGCGGGCCCGCAGATAGTGGTAATTTCTAGGAGTCAGTAACAACAGAGGATCGCTGTACACTGATTCTGGTATGTCGTTACAGGCAGTGTATGCCTTAAATCACTATAACAATATCACTCTATTAAATAATAGTAGTAATGGTCAGTAGCATTTGGAGATAACTATACATGGGCCGTAGGATGTCACAACGAGCGGTATGTGTTACGGCTCGCTATGGTAATATCATGCTATTTAGCAATGTTAATGATCGGTGACATGAGAGGGGCACCGCACACAGGCTGTGATATGTCTTAACAGGCAGTATATGCTGCAATTCACTTATGACAATATCACGCTACTCAGTCCAAGTCTTGGTATTGTAAGGTGCGCGGCGCTCCAGACATGTTCACATGGGGTATGTCTTTGATGTATAGATGAGCTATATATCTAGTCTAAAATAGCCATAGCCTCCCTGCTGACTAGTTTCGTCGGCAATACTCCGACTTTATCAAAGTTGGCGCTGGCGGGCGGGACTCTGGCAGGTAATTTATGTGTCAGCCAGATGACATCGCCCCTGATCCTGGGGTCATAATCCAATCATAGGTCCAGAATAGTAGAGAGGGGGGCGGGTATATGTGAATTTCAGATGACGTTGCTTTGGAGAGGACGGATCCGTATTCAAAATTCGCGGGGATTTGACTGTCTCCACCTCCTTGGCAGTTAGTTTCCTGCGCAGACTCGAGAACTTGGAAAAGCCTGGGTTCACTCTGTACTAGTGCGCATGCGTGTGGACTTAGTGCATAGAAGTGTTCACGTTCCTATTGCGCAGACTCGTGGACTTAGAGTGATAATTGAAGATCCCCGCAGTGCGCATGCGTTGGGACTTAGTGCATTTTCAAGTGTCTACACTACTAATGCGCAGACTCCTGGACTTAGAGTGATTTGGCGATACGTTCTATATTGTTCCGAATTAAGGTATCATGGTTTTCCTGCGCATGTCACTGGACTTAGTCTGTGAAGGATGGATTTGAGTATCTCAGATCTCCCGCGTATGTCATCGGACTTGATCTATGGAAAGTGGATATGATACAGAAGAGCCAATATGTAAGTAATCATTTTGGAAGTGATGTTCTTGTTAAATTAATTGTATGATATTATTCAAAATTAGGACCATTGATGGGTGAATGTATAAAGAGCATTTGATATCCCCAGATCATAAAACCACTGTAATTAGGTACAATACAATAATCTTTAAAGAAATGGAGTAAATGTAAATCCCTCATTAAGCCCATATGGGGCCAAAGTGCGCAATCGATAAATCCATCGTGCCTCGGCTTGGAGTAACTTCAAATCCAGGTCACCTTTGCGTGGTCCGAGACGTATGGATTCAATTCCCCAAAACGTCAGACCTTTAGGGTCACCATTGTGGTGTTCGTTTATATGACGGGCTATGCTTGTCTCGGTTCTGGTCCGTATATTACTAAGGTGTGAACCAATACGGTTGCGGAATTGTTGGACTGTTTTACCAATGTATAGTAAGTTGCAAGGGCATTTTGCGGCATATACGATCGCTTTGGTCTGGCAGTTTATAAATTGTCGGATCGTGTAACTTTTTTGGTCCCCAGGATTTGTAAAAGTCTTGATCTTAGGTAAATATTTGCAATAGCTGCAGGACCCACAGGGGTAAGAGCCCTTGATGTCCGACTTTAGCCATGTCGTGGTTGAATTTTTTTGTGGATGTGAGAAGTGGCTGTGGACTAGATGGTCTCTGAGGTTTCGTCCTCTTCTGTATGTAATACTGGGGGCGGCAGATAGTACATCTTTTAGGTCAGGGTCGGCTTGTAGTACCGGCCAGTATTGTTGTATGGTCTGTCGAACTTTGTGGTGTCCAGAGTCGAATGTTCCGATACATCTAATGATTGTAGATGGTGAGGTCGTATATTTGTTCTTATTTAATAGACTATTCCTGTCAGTTGTTCTGGCTCTATAGAAGGCCCGGTGCAAAACTTTTTTGGGGTATCCTTTGCTTAGGAATCTATGGTACAGTGTATCACATTCTTTCATGAACGCTTGTTCAGTGGAGCAATTTCTGCGCGCCCTCAGATATTGTCCGACGGGGATGCCTCTTTTTAGAGGAGCAGGATGAAAGCTGCGCCATTGCAGAAAGCTATTGGTGGCAGTCGGTTTTCGATAGATACTGGTGGAAAGATCTCCGTTCGTTCCAATCGATATAGTGAGGTCGAGAAAATTGATACTTGAGGTGTGAATCTCACTAGTCAGGACTAGGCCAATCTTGTTAGTATTTAAAGTTTTAACAAAGTCATTGAAGAGTGCTACATCTCCGTCCCACAGTATGAGGACATCATCGATGTAGCGCCCCCACAATATGACGTGGTCTGTGAATTTTTGTAGATCGTCATTAAAGACGTGGGTGGCCTCCCACCAGCCGAGATAGAGGTTGGCGTAGGTGGGGGCACAACTGGTACCCATGGCCGTTCCGGTTTTTTGGAGATAGAATTTCTGATCGAAAATGAAAAAATTATGAGTTAATACAAACTGTAATAATTGTATGATGAATTCATTGTGAGGGATGAAAGTGTTTCCTCTGCTTGAGAGATAATGCTTTACTGCATTCAGGCCATGTTCGTGTTGGATACTCGTATATAATGCCTCTACATCTAGACTTGCCAACATTACACCTGGGGTGACCGATAAATCTTGGAGTTTTTTAACTGTCTCGGTAGTGTCCTTGATGTACGAGGGCATTGTTTCTACAAATGGGGCCAATACTTGATCGATGTATTTGCTGATCCCTTCTGTGAGACAGTTATTCCCAGATACAATTGGTCGTCCTGGTATGGGTGTACGTTGTTTATGTATCTTTGGAAGGGCGTAAAACGTTGCCAGTGTGGGGACCTGATTGAACATAGCTTTAAATTCGAGGTCTGAGATGAGTTTGTGGTCCTTAGCTTCTGTGAGAATACTTTTTAGCTCACTTGTGAATTGTTTTGAGGGGTCTGTTCGTAATACCTCATAGGTATTTTTATCGTCCAACAGTCGAAGGCACATTTGTCGGTATTCATCTTTATCCATAACAACTACATTTCCACCTTTATCCGAAGGTTTGATTTCTATGTTCATATTGGTTGTTAGATGTTTGAGTGCTTGAGTTTCTTGATATGTTAGGTTGGTATTGGTTTTAGTTATTTTGGCTTCAATTTTTTGAAGGTCGTTACAGACAAGATTTACAAATTTCTCTATATTATGAAATGTGACAAGAGACGGTGTAAAAAGAGATTTGGGCCGCAAATTTGTAATTGGAGCTGAGAATTCGCGTATACCGGTTTCATTTTCGGTTTGTAAGCTGAATAAGGTTTCAATGGCTTCTCTTTCTTTATTGGATAAATTAGATGAGTTTGCTTGTCTGTTTTTGTAAAATTTGTGAAGTGCTAATTTGCGAGCAAACAGATGGATGTCCTTTGTCCAGGTGAATTTATCAAAGGCGGGGGTAGGAGTGAAGGATAGTCCTCTTTCGAGGATCCTGGTCTCTGCTTCCGACAGGTTATTTGAAGATAGATTTATGATTTGAGGTTTCGTGACATCTAATAACGTTGATTCTTGTAAGCCCATTGGCTTCGGTCCCGAAGCTGTGCTGGGCCTAAAAAATGATGATTCACATTGGGTGCTTGCATTGTCTGTGGGGTGTAGATGGCTTGTGGTTGTGTCTGTCCTAGGGTGGATGTCTGTGCTCCATTTAAGGTGGAATTGGTGAGTGAGGAAGATGAAGAAAAGATGCCTGATGATAATGCTGGTATCACATTTGTATTCAGTGCGGGTGTGCTTCCTTGTGGTTGGTGTGGTTGGGGTGCCTGGTGAGCACTGGGGGTCGGTGTCCATGTTGTGTTGTGAGGATGTGATTGTTGTCCTCTGCTTTTCGGTTTACGTGAATATTTCCTGTGATTAAAGTTGCGAGGTTTATAGCGTTGGTGATTGGGATTGTCTGTTTGAGTTGAGTCTTCGGTCCCAGAGTAATCGGACTCGGAGTAGTCAGTATATGGGTGTCTTGTGATGTTACTAATGTCCTTGTATATCTCTCCTGTCTCAAAATCTTTCTTATCGCGGATGTATTTGCGATGCTTACGCTCTTTGATTTCTGATTAGAAAATTTCGATATGTCTTTGTAATCTGGTCTCGTAATTGGTGAACTCAGGGTTAGTATTGAAAAACTGGATCTGTTGTAGTTGCGTCTCTAATTGCGTGTTAAGTTTACTTAAGACTGTTTTTTCGTAAGTTAGCAAATATTCGAGCATTCTTATGGAATTCGCTGTCATGAGTTCATGCCATCCTCTCATGAATTCAGCATCTTCCTGATGTGCATTCGGACGAGTGTTAATCCTGAGCCCTCGGTATACAATTTTTTGGTCAATATAGG
Organism: Dendropsophus ebraccatus; assembly: GCF_027789765.1. Classification (NCBI taxonomy): domain Eukaryota; kingdom Metazoa; phylum Chordata; class Amphibia; order Anura; family Hylidae; genus Dendropsophus; species Dendropsophus ebraccatus. Next base: position 17,324 of record NW_027210517.1, read on the forward strand.
TTTGTAGGCTGCTAATCTCCCACCACGATCTTATGTAGCTTTTATAAGTCTTTTGTAACTCTTTGAATGCAGTATTGATGTCAATACTGTTCAATGGGAGATCTGCTAGTGAGAAGACCTGGTTTGCAGCACTTTGGAGGGATTCAATCGATACTATATTGGAAAGGAAACTGGCCATAATACGTAACCGTATTCAGGAGTAATTATTAATGAATGTATCTGTTCCACATTAAGTGGGAATAGGATCAGATGTGAGAGGGATAACTCTCAGTATCACAGATTGGGGTTTGGCGATCCCAACCTTGTGGGAGGTATTGGTTATAATCAATAATGTGCCCAAAGGCTGAATACCGGCTTGCCCCAAGGTAAAACGTAACTTTTAATTGGTTATTAGTAAAATATAAACATAAGTGGTAGTGTATTTACAGTGTATATTAAAATAGATATATGCTCCTATACTTGTATGATTATACCGTATGGTTAGGGCTACGTAGTTTTCTCCAAACAATTAATGCTACTGTGATGAGCGTATACAACTCTTGTGACTCCTTACAGTGTTCAGTGGAGACACTGTATATACTATAGACAAGTTACATCACTGTCTATATAGTGTGATCTTACAAATCTGCGGGCCCGCAGATAGTGGTAATTTCTAGGAGTCAGTAACAACAGAGGATCGCTGTACACTGATTCTGGTATGTCGTTACAGGCAGTGTATGCCTTAAATCACTATAACAATATCACTCTATTAAATAATAGTAGTAGTGGTCAGTAGCATTTGGAGATAACTATACATGGGCCGTAGGATGTCACAACGAGCGGTATGTGTTACGGCTCGCTATGGTAATATCATGCTATTTAGCAATGTTAATGATCGGTGACATGAGAGGGGCACCGCACACAGGCTGTGATATGTCTTAACAGGCAGTATATGCTGCAATTCACTTATGACAATATCACGCTACTCAGTCCAAGTCTTGGTATTGTAAGGTGCGCGGCGCTCCAGACATGTTCACATGGGGTATGTCTTTGATGTATAGATGAGCTATATATCTAGTCTAAAATAGCCATAGCCTCCCTGCTGACTAGTTTCGTCGGCAATACTCCGACTTTATCAAAGTTGGCGCTGGCGGGCGGGACTCTGGCAGGTAATTTATGTGTCAGCCAGATGACATCGCCCCTGATCCTGGGGTCATAATCCAATCATAGGTCCAGAATAGTAGAGAGGGGGGCGGGTATATGTGAATTTCAGATGACGTTGCTTTGGAGAGGACGGATCCGTATTCAAAATTCGCGGGGATTTGACTGTCTCCACCTCCTTGGCAGTTAGTTTCCTGCGCAGACTCGAGAACTTGGAAAAGCCTGGGTTCACTCTGTACTAGTGCGCATGCGTGTGGACTTAGTGCATAGAAGTGTTCACGTTCCTATTGCGCAGACTCGTGGACTTAGAGTGATAATTGAAGATCCCCGCAGTGCGCATGCGTTGGGACTTAGTGCATTTTCAAGTGTCTACACTACTAATGCGCAGACTCCTGGACTTAGAGTGATTTGGCGATACGTTCTATATTGTTCCGAATTAAGGTATCATGGTTTTCCTGCGCATGTCACTGGACTTAGTCTGTGAAGGATGGATTTGAGTATCTCAGATCTCCCGCGTATGTCATCGGACTTGATCTATGGAAAGTGGATATGATACAGAAGAGCCAATATGTAAGTAATCATTTTGGAAGTGATGTTCTTGTTAAATTAATTGTATGATATTATTCAAAATTAGGACCATTGATGGGTGAATGTATAAAGAGCATTTGATATCCCCAGATCATAAAACCACTGTAATTAGCTACAATACAATAATCTTTAAAGAAATGGAGTAAATGTAAATCCCTCATTAAGCCCATATGGGGCCAAAGTGCGCAATCGATAAATCCATCGTGCCTCGGCTTGGAGTAACTTCAAATCCAGGTCACCTTTGCGTGGTCCGAGACGTATGGATTCAATTCCCCAAAACGTCAGACCTTTAGGGTCACCATTGTGGTGTTCGTTTACATGACGGGCTATGCTTGTCTCGGTTCTGGTCCGTATATTACTAAGGTGTGAACCAATACGGTTGCGGAATTGTTGGACTGTTTTACCAATGTATAGTAAGTTGCAAGGGCATTTAGCGGCATATACGATCGCTTTGGTCTGGCAGTTTATAAATTGTCGGATCGTGTAACTTTTTTGGTCCCCAGGATTTGTAAAAGTCTTGATCTTAGGTAAATATTTGCAATAGCTGCAGGACCCACAGGGGTAAGAGCCCTTGATGTCCGACTTTAGCCATGTCGTGGTTGAATTTTTTTGTGGATGTGAGAAGTGGCTGTGGACTAGATGGTCTCTGAGGTTTCGTCCTCTTCTGTATGTAATACTGGGGGCGGCAGATAGTACATCTTTTAGGTCAGGGTCGGCTTGTAGTACCGGCCAGTATTGTTGTATGGTCTGTCGAACTTTGTGGTGTCCAGAGTCGAATGTTCCGATACATCTAATGATTGTAGATGGTGAGGTCGTATATTTGTTCTTATTTAATAGACTATTCCTGTCAGTTGTTCTGGCTCTATAGAAGGCCCGGTGCAAAACTTTTTTGGGGTATCCTTTGCTTAGGAATCTATGGTACAGTGTATCACATTCTTTCATGAACGCTTGTTCAGTGGAGCAATTTCTGCGCGCCCTCAGATATTGTCCGACGGGGATGCCTCTTTTTAGAGGAGCAGGATGAAAGCTGCGCCATTGCAGAAAGCTATTGGTGGCAGTCGGTTTTCGATAGATACTGGTGGAAAGATCTCCGTTCGTTCCAATCGATATAGTGAGGTCGAGAAAATTGATACTTGAGGTGTGAATCTCACTAGTCAGGACTAGGCCAATCTTGTTAGTATTTAAAGTTTTAACAAAGTCATTGAAGAGTGCTACATCTCCGTCCCACAGTATGAGGACATCATCGATGTAGCGCCCCCACAATATGACGTGGTCTGTGAATTTTTGTAGATCGTCATTAAAGACGTGGGTGGCCTCCCACCAGCCGAGATAGAGGTTGGCGTAGGTGGGGGCACAACTGGTACCCATGGCCGTTCCGGTTTTTTGGAGATAGAATTTCTGATCGAAAATGAAAAAATTATGAGTTAATACAAACTGTAATAATTGTATGATGAATTCATTGTGAGGGATGAAAGTGTTTCCTCTGCTTGAGAGATAATGCTTTACTGCATTCAGGCCATGTTCGTGTTGGATACTCGTATATAATGCCTCTACATCTAGACTTGCCAACATTACACCTGGGGTGACCGATAAATCTTGGAGTTTTTTAACTGTCTCGGTAGTGTCCTTGATGTACGAGGGCATTGTTTCTACAAATGGGGCCAATACTTGATCGATGTATTTGCTGATCCCTTCTGTGAGACAGTTATTCCCAGATACAATTGGTCGTCCTGGTATGGGTGTACGTTGTTTATGTATCTTTGGAAGGGCGTAAAACGTTGCCAGTGTGGGGACCTGATTGAACATAGCTTTAAATTCGAGGTCTGAGATGAGTTTGTGGTCCTTAGCTTCTGTGAGAATACTTTTTAGCTCACTTGTGAATTGTTTTGAGGGGTCTGTTCGTAATACCTCATAGGTATTTTTATCGTCCAACAGTCGAAGGCACATTTGTCGGTATTCATCTTTATCCATAACAACTACATTTCCACCTTTATCCGAAGGTTTGATTTCTATGTTCATATTGGTTGTTAGATGTTTGAGTGCTTGAGTTTCTTGATATGTTAGGTTGGTATTGGTTTTAGTTATTTTGGCTTCAATTTTTTGAAGGTCGTTACAGACAAGATTTACAAATTTCTCTATATTATGAAATGTGACAAGAGACGGTGTAAAAAGAGATTTGGGCCGCAAATTTGTAATTGGAGCTGAGAATTCGCGTATACCGGTTTCATTTTCGGTTTGTAAGCTGAATAAGGTTTCAATGGCTTCTCTTTCTTTATTGGATAAATTAGATGAGTTTGCTTGTCTGTTTTTGTAAAATTTGTGAAGTGCTAATTTGCGAGCAAACAGATGGATGTCCTTTGTCCAGGTGAATTTATCAAAGGCGGGGGTAGGAGTGAAGGATAGTCCTCTTTCGAGGATCCTGGTCTCTGCTTCCGACAGGTTATTTGAAGATAGATTTATGATTTGAGGTTTCGTGACGTCTAATAACGTTGATTCTTGTAAGCCCATTGGCTTCGGTCCCGAAGCTGTGCTGGGCCTAAAAAATGATGATTCACATTGGGTGCTTGCATTGTCTGTGGGGTGTATATGGCTTGTGGTTGTGTCTGTCCTAGGGTGGATGTCTGTGCTCCATTTAAGGTGGAATTGGTGAGTGAGGAAGATGAAGAAAAGATGCCTGATGATAATGCTGGTATCACATTTGTATTCAGTGCGGGTGTGCTTCCTTGTGGTTGGTGTGGTTGGGGTGCCTGGTGAGCACTGGGGGTCGGTGTCCATGTTGTGTTGTGAGGATGTGATTGTTGTCCTCTGCTTTTCGGTTTACGTGAATATTTCCTGTGATTAAAGTTGCGAGGTTTATAGCGTTGGTGATTGGGATTGTCTGTTTGAGTTGAGTCTTCGGTCCCAGAGTAATCGGACTCGGAGTAGTCAGTATATGGGTGTCTTGTGATGTTACTAATGTCCTTGTATATCTCTCCTGTCTCAAAATCTTTCTTATCGCGGATGTATTTGCGATGCTTACGCTCTTTGATTTCTGATTGGAAAATTTCGATATGTCTTTGTAATCTGGTCTCGTAATTGGTGAACTCAGGATTAGTATTGAAAAACTGGATCTGTTGTAGTTGCGTCTCTAATTGCGTGTTAAGTTTACTTAAGACTGTTTTTTCGTAAGTTAGCAAATATTCGAGCATTCTTATGGAATTCGCTGTCATGAGTTCATGCCATCCTCTCATGAATTCAGCATCTTCCTGATGTGCATTCGGACGAGTGTTAATCCTGAGCCCTCGGTATACAATTTTTTGGTCAATATAGGTTTGTAGGCTGCTAATCTCCCACCACGATCTTATGTAGCTTTTATAAGTCTTTTGTAACTCTTTGAATGCAGTATTGATGTCAATACTGTTCAATGGGAGATCTGCTAGTGAGAAGACCTGGTTTGCGGCACTTTGGAGGGATTCAATCGATACTATATTGGAAAGGAAACTGGCCATAATACGTAACCGTATTCAGGAGTAATTATTAATGAATGTATCTGTTCCACATTAAGTGGGAATAGGATCAGATGTGAGAGGGATAACTCTCAGTATCACAGATTGGGGTTTGGCGATCCCAACCTTGTGGGAGGTATTGGTTATAATCAATAATGTGCCCAAAGGCTGAATACCGGCTTGCCCCAAGGTAAAACGTAACTTTTAATTGGTTATTAGTAAAATATAAACATAAGTGGTAGTGTATTTACAGTGTATATTAAAATAGATATATGCTCCTATACTTGTATGATTATACCGTATGGTTAGGGCTACGTAGTTTTCTCCAAACAATTAATGCTACTGTGATGAGCGTATACAACTCTTGTGACTCCTTACAGTGTTCAGTGGAGACACTGTATATACTATAGACAAGTTACATCACTGTCTATATAGTGTGATCTTACAAATCTGCGGGCCCGCAGATAGTGGTAATTTCTAGGAGTCAGTAACAACAGAGGATCGCTGTACACTGATTCTGGTATGTCGTTACAGGCAGTGTATGCCTTAAATCACTATAACAATATCACTCTATTAAATAATAGTAGTAGTGGTCAGTAGCATTTGGAGATAACTATACATGGGCCGTAGGATGTCACAACGAGCGGTATGTGTTACGGCTCGCTATGGTAATATCATGCTATTTAGCAATGTTAATGATCGGTGACATGAGAGGGGCACCGCACACAGGCTGTGATATGTCTTAACAGGCAGTATATGCTGCAATTCACTTATGACAATATCACGCTACTCAGTCCAAGTCTTGGTATTGTAAGGTGCGCGGCGCTCCAGACATGTTCACATGGGGTATGTCTTTGATGTATAGATGAGCTATATATCTAGTCTAAAATAGCCATAGCCTCCCTGCTGACTAGTTTCGTCGGCAATACTCCGACTTTATCAAAGTTGGCGCTGGCGGGCGGGACTCTGGCAGGTAATTTATGTGTCAGCCAGATGACATCGCCCCTGATCCTGGGGTCATAATCCAATCATAGGTCCAGAATAGTAGAGAGGGGGGCGGGTATATGTGAATTTCAGATGACGTTGCTTTGGAGAGGACGGATCCGTATTCAAAATTCGCGGGGATTTGACTGTCTCCACCTCCTTGGCAGTTAGTTTCCTGCGCAGACTCGAGAACTTGGAAAAGCCTGGGTTCACTCTGTACTAGTGCGCATGCGTGTGGACTTAGTGCATAGAAGTGTTCACGTTCCTATTGCGCAGACTCGTGGACTTAGAGTGATAATTGAAGATCCCCGCAGTGCGCATGCGTTGGGACTTAGTGCATTTTCAAGTGTCTACACTACTAATGCGCAGACTCCTGGACTTAGAGTGATTTGGCGATACGTTCTATATTGTTCCGAATTAAGGTATCATGGTTTTCCTGCGCATGTCACTGGACTTAGTCTGTGAAGGATGGATTTGAGTATCTCAGATCTCCCGCGTATGTCATCGGACTTGATCTATGGAAAGTGGATATGATACAGAAGAGCCAATATGTAAGTAATCATTTTGGAAGTGATGTTCTTGTTAAATTAATTGTATGATATTATTCAAAATTAGGACCATTGATGGGTGAATGTATAAAGAGCATTTGATATCCCCAGATCATAAAACCACTGTAAGGAGGTGGAGACAGTCAAATCCCCGCGAATTTTGAATACGGATCCGTCCTCTCCAAAGCAACGTCATCTGAAATTCACATATACCCGCCCCCCTCTCTACTATTCTGGACCTATGATTGGATTATGACCCCAGGATCAGGGGCGATGTCATCTGGCTGACACATAAATTACCTGCCAGAGTCCCGCCCGCCAGCGCCAACTTTGATAAAGTCGGAGTATTGCCGACGAAACTAGTCAGCAGGGAGGCTATGGCTATTTTAGACTAGATATATAGCTCATCTATACATCAAAGACATACCCCATGTGAACATGTCTGGAGCGCCGCGCACCTTACAATACCAAGACTTGGACTGAGTAGCGTGATATTGTCATAAGTGAATTGCAGCATATACTGCCTGTTAAGACATATCACAGCCTGTGTGCGGTGCCCCTCTCATGTCACCGATCATTAACATTGCTAAATAGCATGATATTACCATAGCGAGCCGTAACACATACCGCTCGTTGTGACATCCTACGGCCCATGTATAGTTATCTCCAAATGCTACTGACCACTACTACTATTATTTAATAGAGTGATATTGTTATAGTGATTTAAGGCATACACTGCCTGTAACGACATACCAGAATCAGTGTACAGCGATCCTCTGTTGTTACTGACTCCTAGAAATTACCACTATCTGCGGGCCCGCAGATTTGTAAGATCACACTATATAGACAGTGATGTAACTTGTCTATAGTATATACAGTGTCTCCACTGAACACTGTAAGGAGTCACAAGAGTTGTATACGCTCATCACAGTAGCATTAATTGTTTGGAGAAAACTACGTAGCCCTAACCATACGGTATAATCATACAAGTATAGGAGCATATATCTATTTTAATATACACTGTAAATACACTACCACTTATGTTTATATTTTACTAATAACCAATTAAAAGTTACGTTTTACCTTGGGGCAAGCCGGTATTCAGCCTTTGGGCACATTATTGATTATAACCAATACCTCCCACAAGGTTGGGATCGCCAAACCCCAATCTGTGATACTGAGAGTTATCCCTCTCACATCTGATCCTATTCCCACTTAATGTGGAACAGATACATTCATTAATAATTACTCCTGAATACGGTTACGTATTATGGCCAGTTTCCTTTCCAATATAGTATCGATTGAATCCCTCCAAAGTGCCGCAAACCAGGTCTTCTCACTAGCAGATCTCCCATTGAACAGTATTGACATCAATACTGCATTCAAAGAGTTACAAAAGACTTATAAAAGCTACATAAGATCGTGGTGGGAGATTAGCAGCCTACAAACCTATATTGACCAAAAAATTGTATACCGAGGGCTCAGGATTAACACTCGTCCGAATGCACATCAGGAAGATGCTGAATTCATGAGAGGATGGCATGAACTCATGACAGCGAATTCCATAAGAATGCTCGAATATTTGCTAACTTACGAAAAAACAGTCTTAAGTAAACTTAACACGCAATTAGAGACGCAACTACAACAGATCCAGTTTTTCAATACTAATCCTGAGTTCACCAATTACGAGACCAGATTACAAAGACATATCGAAATTTTCCAATCAGAAATCAAAGAGCGTAAGCATCGCAAATACATCCGCGATAAGAAAGATTTTGAGACAGGAGAGATATACAAGGACATTAGTAACATCACAAGACACCCATATACTGACTACTCCGAGTCCGATTACTCTGGGACCGAAGACTCAACTCAAACAGACAATCCCAATCACCAACGCTATAAACCTCGCAACTTTAATCACAGGAAATATTCACGTAAACCGAAAAGCAGAGGACAACAATCACATCCTCACAACACAACATGGACACCGACCCCCAGTGCTCACCAGGCACCCCAACCACACCAACCACAAGGAAGCACACCCGCACTGAATACAAATGTGATACCAGCATTATCATCAGGCATCTTTTCTTCATCTTCCTCACTCACCAATTCCACCTTAAATGGAGCACAGACATCCACCCTAGGACAGACACAACCACAAGCCATATACACCCCACAGACAATGCAAGCACCCAATGTGAATCATCATTTTTTAGGCCCAGCACAGCTTCGGGACCGAAGCCAATGGGCTTACAAGAATCAACGTTATTAGATGTCACGAAACCTCAAATCATAAATCTATCTTCAAATAACCTGTCGGAAGCAGAGACCAGGATCCTCGAAAGAGGACTATCCTTCACTCCTACCCCCGCCTTTGATAAATTCACCTGGACAAAGGACATCCATCTGTTTGCTCGCAAATTAGCACTTCACAAATTTTACAAAAACAGACAAGCAAACTCATCTAATTTATCCAATAAAGAAAGAGAAGCCATTGAAACCTTATTCAGCTTACAAACCGAAAATGAAACCGGTATACGCGAATTCTCAGCTCCAATTACAAATTTGCGGCCCAAATCTCTTTTTACACCGTCTCTTGTCACATTTCATAATATAGAGAAATTTGTAAATCTTGTCTGTAACGACCTTCAAAAAATTGAAGCCAAAATAACTAAAACCAATACCAACCTAACATATCAAGAAACTCAAGCACTCAAACATCTAACAACCAATATGAACATAGAAATCAAACCTTCGGATAAAGGTGGAAATGTAGTTGTTATGGATAAAGATGAATACCGACAAATGTGCCTTCGACTGTTGGACGATAAAAATACCTATGAGGTATTACGAACAGACCCCTCAAAACAATTCACAAGTGAGCTAAAAAGTATTCTCACAGAAGCTAAGGACCACAAACTCATCTCAGACCTCGAATTTAAAGCTATGTTCAATCAGGTCCCCACACTGGCAACGTTTTACGCCCTTCCAAAGATACATAAACAACGTACACCCATACCAGGACGACCAATTGTATCTGGGAATAACTGTCTCACAGAAGGGATCAGCAAATACATCGATCAAGTATTGGCCCCATTTGTAGAAACAATGCCCTCGTACATCAAGGACACTACCGAGACAGTTAAAAAACTCCAAGATTTATCGGTCACCCCAGGTGTAATGTTGGCAAGTCTAGATGTAGAGGCATTATATACGAGTATCCAACACGAACATGGCCTGAATGCAGTAAAGCATTATCTCTCAAGCAGAGGAAACACTTTCATCCCTCACAATGAATTCATCATACAATTATTACAGTTTGTATTAACTCATAATTTTTTCATTTTCGATCAGAAATTCTATCTCCAAAAAACCGGAACGGCCATGGGTACCAGTTGTGCCCCCACCTACGCCAACCTCTATCTCGGCTGGTGGGAGGCCACCCACGTCTTTAATGACGATCTACAAAAATTCACAGACCACGTCATATTGTGGGGGCGCTACATCGATGATGTCCTCATACTGTGGGACGGAGATGTAGCACTCTTCAATGACTTTGTTAAAACTTTAAATACTAACAAGATTGGCCTAGTCCTGACTAGTGAGATTCACACCTCAAGTATCAATTTTCTCGACCTCACTATATCGATTGGAACGAACGGAGATCTTTCCACCAGTATCTATCGAAAACCGACTGCCACCAATAGCTTTCTGCAATGGCGCAGCTTTCATCCTGCTCCTCTAAAAAGAGGCATCCCCGTCGGACAATATCTGAGGGCGCGCAGAAATTGCTCCACTGAACAAGCGTTCATGAAAGAATGTGATACACTGTACCATAGATTCCTAAGCAAAGGATACCCCAAAAAAGTTTTGCACCGGGCCTTCTATAGAGCCAGAACAACTGACAGGAATAGTCTATTAAATAAGAACAAATATACGACCTCACCATCTACAATCATTAGATGTATCGGAACATTCGACTCTGGACACCACAAAGTTCGACAGACCATACAACAATACTGGCCGGTACTACAAGCCGACCCTGACCTAAAAGATGTACTATCTGCCGCCCCCAGTATTACATACAGAAGAGGACGAAACCTCAGAGACCATCTAGTCCACAGCCACTTCTCACATCCACAAAAAAATTCAACCACGACATGGCTAAAGTCGGACATCAAGGGCTCTTACCCCTGTGGGTCCTGCAGCTATTGCAAATATTTACCTAAGATCAAGACTTTTACAAATCCTGGGGACCAAAAAAGTTACACGATCCGACAATTTATAAACTGCCAGACCAAAGCGATCGTATATGCCGCTAAATGCCCTTGCAACTTACTATACATTGGTAAAACAGTCCAACAATTCCGCAACCGTATTGGTTCACACCTTAGTAATATACGGACCAGAACCGAGACAAGCATAGCCCGTCATGTAAACGAACACCACAATGGTGACCCTAAAGGTCTGACGTTTTGGGGAATTGAATCCATACGTCTCGGACCACGCAAAGGTGACCTGGATTTGAAGTTACTCCAAGCCGAGGCACGATGGATTTATCGATTGCGCACTTTGGCCCCATATGGGCTTAATGAGGGATTTACATTTACTCCATTTCTTTAAAGATTATTGTATTGTAGCTAATTACAGTGGTTTTATGATCTGGGGATATCAAATGCTCTTTATACATTCACCCATCAATGGTCCTAATTTTGAATAATATCATACAATTAATTTAACAAGAACATCACTTCCAAAATGATTACTTACATATTGGCTCTTCTGTATCATATCCACTTTCCATAGATCAAGTCCGATGACATACGCGGGAGATCTGAGATACTCAAATCCATCCTTCACAGACTAAGTCCAGTGACATGCGCAGGAAAACCATGATACCTTAATTCGGAACAATATAGAACGTATCGCCAAATCACTCTAAGTCCAGGAGTCTGCGCATTAGTAGTGTAGACACTTGAAAATGCACTAAGTCCCAACGCATGCGCACTGCGGGGATCTTCAATTATCACTCTAAGTCCACGAGTCTGCGCAATAGGAACGTGAACACTTCTATGCACTAAGTCCACACGCATGCGCACTAGTACAGAGTGAACCCAGGCTTTTCCAAGTTCTCGAGTCTGCGCAGGATACTAACTGCCAAGGAGGTGGAGACAGTCAAATCCCCGCGAATTTTGAATACGGATCCGTCCTCTCCAAAGCAACGTCATCTGAAATTCACATATACCCGCCCCCCTCTCTACTATTCTGGACCTATGATTGGATTATGACCCCAGGATCAGGGGCGATGTCATCTGGCTGACACATAAATTACCTGCCAGAGTCCCGCCCGCCAGCGCCAACTTTGATAAAGTCGGAGTATTGCCGACGAAACTAGTCAGCAGGGAGGCTATGGCTATTTTAGACTAGATATATAGCTCATCTATACATCAAAGACATACCCCATGTGAACATGTCTGGAGCGCCGCGCACCTTACAATACCAAGACTTGGACTGAGTAGCGTGATATTGTCATAAGTGAATTGCAGCATATACTGCCTGTTAAGACATATCACAGCCTGTGTGCGGTGCCCCTCTCATGTCACCGATCATTAACATTGCTAAATAGCATGATATTACCATAGCGAGCCGTAACACATACCGCTCGTTGTGACATCCTACGGCCCATGTATAGTTATCTCCAAATGCTACTGACCACTACTACTATTATTTAATAGAGTGATATTGTTATAGTGATTTAAGGCATACACTGCCTGTAACGACATACCAGAATCAGTGTACAGCGATCCTCTGTTGTTACTGACTCCTAGAAATTACCACTATCTGCGGGCCCGCAGATTTGTAAGATCACACTATATAGACAGTGATGTAACTTGTCTATAGTATATACAGTGTCTCCACTGAACACTGTAAGGAGTCACAAGAGTTGTATACGCTCATCACAGTAGCATTAATTGTTTGGAGAAAACTACGTAGCCCTAACCATACGGTATAATCATACAAGTATAGGAGCATATATCTATTTTAATATACACTGTAAATACACTACCACTTATGTTTATATTTTACTGATAACCAATTAAAAGTTACGTTTTACCTTGGGGCAAGCCGGTATTCAGCCTTTGGGCACATTATTGATTATAACCAATACCTCCCACAAGGTTGGGATCGCCAAACCCCAATCTGTGATACTGAGAGTTATCCCTCTCACATCTGATCCTATTCCCACTTAATGTGGAACAGATACATTCATTAATAATTACTCCTGAATACGGTTACGTATTATGGCCAGTTTCCTTTCCAATATAGTATCGATTGAATCCCTCCAAAGTGCCTGCAAACCAGGTCTTCTCACTAGCAGATCTCCCATTGAACAGTATTGACATCAATACTGCATTCAAAGAGTTACAAAAGACTTATAAAAGCTACATAAGATCGTGGTGGGAGATTAGCAGCCTACAAACCTATATTGACCAAAAAATTGTATACCGAGGGCTCAGGATTAACACTCGTCCGAATGCACATCAGGAAGATGCTGAATTCATGAGAGGATGGCATGAACTCATGACAGCGAATTCCATAAGAATGCTCGAATATTTGCTAACTTACGAAAAAACAGTCTTAAGTAAACTTAACACGCAATTAGAGACGCAACTACAACAGATCCAGTTTTTCAATACTAACCCTGAGTTCACCAATTACGAGACCAGATTACAAAGACATATCGAAATTTTCCAATCAGAAATCAAAGAGCGTAAGCATCGCAAATACATCCGCGATAAGAAAGATTTTGAGACAGGAGAGATATACAAGGACATTAGTAACATCACAAGACACCCATATACTGACTACTCCGAGTCCGATTACTCTGGGACCGAAGACTCAACTCAAACAGACAATCCCAACCACCAACGTTATAAACCTCGCAACTTTAATCACAGGAAATATCCACGTAAACCGAAAAGCAGAGGACAACAATCACATCCTCACAACACAACATGGACACCGACCCCCAGTGCTCACCAGGCACCCCAACCACACCAACCACAAGGAAGCACACCCGCACTGAATACAAATGTGATACCAGCACTATCATCAGGCATCTTTTCTTCATCTTCCTCACTCACCAATTCCACCTTAAATGGAGCACAGACATCCACCCTAGGACAGACACAACCACAAGCCATCTACACCCCACAGACAATGCAAGCACCCAATGTGAATCATCATTTTTTAGGCCCAGCACAGCTTCGGGACCGAAGCCAATGGGCTTACAAGAATCAACGTTATTAGATGTCACGAAACCTCAAATCATAAATCTATCTTCAAATAACCTGTCGGAAGCAGAGACTAGGATCCTCGAAAGAGGACTATCCTTCACTCCTACCCCCGCCTTTGATAAATTCACCTGGACAAAGGACATCCATCTGTTTGCTCGCAAATTAGCACTTCACAAATTTTACAAAAACAGACAAGCAAACTCATCTAATTTATCCAATAAAGAAAGAGAAGCCATTGAAACCTTATTCAGCTTACAAACCGAAAATGAAACCGGTATACGCGAATTCTCAGCTCCAATTACAAATTTGCGGCCTAAATCTCTCTTTACACCGTCTCTTGTCACATTTCATAATATAGAGAAATTTGTAAATCTTGTTTGTAACGACCTTCAAAAGATTGAAGCCAAAATAACTAAAACCAATACCAACCTAACATATCAAGAAACTCAAGCACTCAAACATCTAACAACCAATATGAACATAGAAATCAAACCTTCGGATAAAGGTGGAAATGTAGTTGTTATGGATAAAGATGAATACCGACAAATGTGCCTTCGACTGTTGGATGATAAAAATACCTATGAGGTATTACGAACAGACCCCTCAAAACAATTCACAAGTGAGCTAAAAAGTATTCTCACAGAAGCTAAGGACCACAAACTCATCTCAGACCTCGAATTTAAAGCTATGTTCAATCAGGTCCCCACATTGGCAACGTTTTACGCCCTTCCAAAGATACATAAACAACGTACACCCATACCAGGACGACCAATTGTATCTGGGAATAACTGTCTCACAGAAGGGATCAGCAAATACATCGATCAAGTATTGGCCCCATTTGTAGAAACAATGCCCTCGTACATCAAGGACACTACCGAGACAGTTAAAAAACTCCAAGATTTATCGGTCACCCCAGGTGTAATGTTGGCAAGTCTAGATGTAGAGGCATTATATACGAGTATCCAACACGAACATGGCCTGAATGCAGTAAAGCATTATCTCTCAAGCAGAGGAAATACTTTCATCCCTCATAATGAATTCATCATACAATTATTACAGTTTGTATTAACTCATAATTTTTTCATTTTCGATCAGAAATTCTATCTCCAAAAAACCGGAACGGCCATGGGTACCAGTTGTGCCCCCACCTACGCCAACCTCTATCTCGGCTGGTGGGAGGCCACCCACGTCTTTAATGACGATCTACAAAAATTCACAGACCACGTCATATTGTGGGGGCGCTACATCGATGATGTCCTCATACTGTGGGACGGAGATGTAGCACTCTTCAATGACTTTGTTAAAACTTTAAATACTAACAAGATTGGCCTAGTCCTGACTAGTGAGATTCACACCTCAAGTATCAATTTTCTCGACCTCACTATATCGATTGGAACGAACGGAGATCTTTCCACCAGTATCTATCGAAAACCGACTGCCACCAATAGCTTTCTGCAATGGCGCAGCTTTCACCCTGCTCCTCTAAAAAGAGGTATCCCCGTCGGACAATATCTGAGGGCGCGCAGAAATTGCTCCACTGAACAAGCGTTCATGAAAGAATGTGATACACTGTACCATAGATTCCTAAGTAAAGGATACCCCAAAAAAGTTTTGCACCGGGCCTTCTATAGAGCCAGAACAACTGACAGGAATAGTCTATTAAATAAGAACAAATATACGACCCCACCATCTACAATCATTAGATGTATCGGAACATTCGACTCTGGACACCACAAAGTTCGACAGACCATACAACAATACTGGCCGGTACTACAAGCCGACCCTGACCTAAAAGATGTACTATCTGCCGCCCCCAGTATTACATACAGAAGAGGACGAAACCTCAGAGACCATCTAGTCCACAGCCACTTCTCACATCCACAAAAAAATTCAACCACGACATGGCTAAAGTCGGACATCAAGGGCTCTTACCCCTGTGGGTCCTGCAGCTATTGCAAATATTTACCTAAGATCAAGACTTTTACAAATCCTGGGGACCAAAAAAGTTACACGATCCGACAATTTATAAACTGCCAGACCAAAGCGATCGTATATGCCGCTAAATGCCCTTGCAACTTACTATACATTGGTAAAACAGTCCAACAATTCCGCAACCGTATTGGTTCACACCTTAGTAATATACGGACCAGAACCGAGACAAGCATAGCCCGTCATATAAACGAACACCACAATGGTGACCCTAAAGGTCTGACGTTTTGGGGAATTGAATCCATACGTCTCGGACCACGCAAAGGTGACCTGGATTTGAAGTTACTCCAAGCCGAGGCACGATGGATTTATCGATTGCGCACTTTGGCCCCATATGGGCTTAATGAGGGATTTACATTTACTCCATTTCTTTAAAGATTATTGTATTGTAGCTAATTACAGTGGTTTTATGATCTGGGGATATCAAATGCTCTTTATACATTCACCCATCAATGGTCCTAATTTTGAATAATATCATACAATTAATTTAACAAGAACATCACTTCCAAAATGATTACTTACATATTGGCTCTTCTGTATCATATCCTACTTTCCA
Organism: Dendropsophus ebraccatus; assembly: GCF_027789765.1. Lineage (NCBI taxonomy): Eukaryota > Metazoa > Chordata > Amphibia > Anura > Hylidae > Dendropsophus > Dendropsophus ebraccatus. Next base: position 33,918 of record NW_027210517.1, read on the forward strand.
TAGATCAAGTCCGATGACATACGCGGGAGATCTGAGATACTCAAATCCATCCTTCACAGACTAAGTCCAGTGACATGCGCAGGAAAACCATGATACCTAAATTCGGAACAATATAGAACGTATCGCCAAATCACTCTAAGTCCAGGAGTCTGCGCATTAGTAGTGTAGACACTTGAAAATGCACTAAGTCCCAACGCATGCGCACTGCGGGGATCTTCAATTATCACTCTAAGTCCACGAGTCTGCGCAATAGGAACGTGAACACTTCTATGCACTAAGTCTACACGCATGCGCACTAGTACAGAGTAAATCCAGGCTTTTCCAAGTTCTCGAGTCTGCGCAGGAAACTAACTGCCAAGGAGGTGGAGACAGTCAAATCCCCGCGAATTTTGAATACGGATCCGTCCTCTCCAAAGCAACGTCATCTGAAATTCACATATACCCGCCCCCCTCTCTACTATTCTGGACCTATGATTGGATTATGACCCCAGGATCAGGGGCGATGTCATCTGGCTGACACATAAATTACCTGCCAGAGTCCCGCCCGCCAGCGCCAACTTTGATAAAGTCGGAGTATTGCCGACGAAACTAGTCAGCAGGGAGGCTATGGCTATTTTAGACTAGATATATAGCTCATCTATACATCAAAGACATACCCCATGTGAACATGTCTGGAGCGCCGCGCACCTTACAGTACCAAGACTTGGACTGAGTAGCGTGATATTGTCATAAGTGAATTGCAGCATATACTGCCTGTTAAGACATATCACAGCCTGTGTGCGGTGCCCCTCTCATGTCACCGATCATCAACATTGCTAAATAGCATGATATCACCATAGCGAGCCGTAACACATACCGCTCGTTGTGACATCCTACGGCCCATGTATAGTTATCTCCAAATGCTACCGAAACCACTACTACTATTATTTAATAGAGTGATATTGTTATAGTGATTTAAGGCATACACTGCCTGTAACGACATACCAGAATCAGTGTACAGCGATCCTCTGTTGTTACTGACTCCTAGAAATTACCACTATCTGCGGGCCCGCAGATTTGTAAGATTACACTATATAGACAGTGATGTAACTTGTCTATAGTATATACAGTGTCTCCACTGAACACTGTAAGGAGTCACAAGAGTTGTATACGCTCATCACAGTAGCATTAATTGTTTGGAGAAAACTACGTAGCCCTAACCATACGGTATAATCATACTAGTATAGGAGCATATATCTATTTTAATATACACTGTAAATACACTACCACTTATGTTCATATTTTATTAATAACCAATTAAAAGTTACGTTTTACCTTGGGGCAAGCCGGTATTCAGCCTTTGGGCACATTATTGATTATAACCAATACCTCCCACAAGGTTGGGATCGCCAAACCCCAATCTGAATTTCATTTCTAGCACATAGCCAAAAAATCGCCCCATTGACTTACATTGGAGTGCAGAAAAGGTCATTTTTTCTCGGTCCCTTTAAGAGGTAGGAGTTAAACAAGCTTAGGTCTGCGGTGCCCAGGGGGGAACCCATCCAGCCCACACTGAGTTTCATTCCTACCACCTTAGGAAAAAAAGTCATTATTTTGAGGCTTAGAAGTCATTTCTGCAATTCCCATAGAAAATCAACGGCGTCTCTATTCAATTGTGTGGAGCGCATATCAGGTGGATTTTCTCTGCCGCCTTAAGAGATACACGTGAAACTAAAGCCGATCCTGGGTGCCTAGGGTGCCTGTCATCCAATCCGCACTGAATTTCATTTCTAGCACATAGCCAAAAAATCGCCCCATTGACTTACATTGGAGTGCAGAAAAGGTCATTTTTTCTCGGTCCCTTTAAGAGGTAGGAGTTAAACAAGCTTAGGTCTGCGGTGCCCAGGGGGGACCCCATCCAGCCCGCACTGAGTTTCATTCCTACCACCTTAGGAAAAAAAGTCATTATTTTGAGGCTTAGAAGTCATTTCTGCAATTCCCATAGAAAATCAACGGCGTCTCTAATTCAATTGTGTGGAGCGCATATCAGGTGGGTTTTCTCTGCCGGCTTAAGAGATACACGTGAAACTAAAGCCGATCCTGGGTGCCTAGGGTGCCTGTCATCCAATCCGCACTGAATTTCATTTCTAGCACATAGCCAAAAAATCGCCCCATTGACTTACATTGGAGTGCAGAAAAGGTCATTTTTTCTCGGTCCCTTTAAGAGGTAGGAGTTAAACAAGCTTAGGTCTGCGGTGCCCAGGGGGGACCCCATCCAGCCCGCACTGAGTTTCATTCCTACCACCTTAGGAAAAAAAGTCATTATTTTGAGGCTTAGAAGTCATTTCTGCAATTCCCATAGAAAATCAACGGCGTCTCTAATTCAATTGTGTGGAGCGCATATCAGGTGGGTTTTCTCTGCCGGCTTAAGAGATACACGTGAAACTAAAGCCGATCCTGGGTGCCTAGGGTGCCTGTCATCCAATCCGCACTGAATTTCATTTCTAGCACATAGCCAAAAAATTCGCCCCATTGACTTACATTGGAGTGCAGAAAAGGTCATTTTTTCTCGGTCCCTTTAAGAGGTAGGAGTTAAACAAGCTTAGGTCTGCGGTGCCCAGGGGGGAACCCATCCAGCCCGCACTGAGTTTCATTCCTACCACCTTAGGAAAAAAAAGTCATTATTTTGAGGCTTAGAAGTCATTTCTGCAATTCCCATAGAAAATCAACGGCGTCTCTAATTCAATTGTGTGGAGCGCATATCAGGTGGATTTTCTCTGCCGGCTTAAGAGATACACGTGAAACTAAAGCCGATCCTGGGTGCCTAGGGTGCCTGTCATCCAATCCGCACTGCATTTCATTTCTAGCACATAGCCAAAAAATCGCCCCATTGACTTACATTGGAGTGCAGAAAAGGTCATTTTTTCTCGGTCCCTTTAAGAGGTAGGAGTTAAACAAGCTTAGGTCTGCGGTGCCCAGGGGGGACCCCATCCAGCCCGCACTGAGTTTCATTCCTACCACCTTAGGAAAAAAAGTCATTATTTTGAGGCTTAGAAGTCATTTCTGCAATTCCCATAGAAAATCAACGGCGTCTCTAATTCAATTGTGTGGAGCGCATATCAGGTCGGGTTTTCTCTGCCGGCTTAAGAGATACACGTGAAACTAAAGCCGATCCTGGGTGCCTAGGGTGCCTGTCATCCAATCCGCACTGAATTTCATTTCTAGCACATAGCCAAAAAATCGCCCCATTGACTTACATTGGAGTGCAGAAAAGGTCATTTTTTCTTGGTCCCTTTAAAAAGGTAGGAGTTAAACAAGCTTAGGTCTGCGGTGCCCAGGGGGGACCCCATCCAGCCCGCACTGAGTTTCATTCCTACCACCTTAGGAAAAAAAGTCATTATTTTGAGGCTTAGAAGTCATTTCTGCAATTCCCATAGAAAATCAACGGCGTCTCTAATTCAATTGTGTGGAGCGCATATCAGGTGGGTTTTCTCTGCCGGCTTAAGAGATACACGTGAAACTAAAGCCGATCCTGGGTGCCTAGGGTGCCTGTCATCCAATCCGCACTGAATTTCATTTCTAGCACACTAGCCAAAAAATCGCCCCATTGACTTACATTGGAGTGCAGAAAAGGTCATTTTTTCTCGGTCCCTTTAAGAGGTAGGAGTTAAACAAGCTTAGGCTCTGCGGTGCCCAGGGGGGACCCCATCCAGCCCACACTGAGTTTCATTCCTACCACCTTAGGAAAAAAAGTCATTATTTTGAGGCTTAGAAGTCATTTCTGCAATTCCCATAGAAAATCAACTGGCGTCTCTATTCAATTGTGTGGAGCGCATATCAGGTGGGATTTTCTCTGCCGGCTTAAGAGATACACGTGAAACTAAAGCCGATCCTGGGTGCCTAGGGCTGCCTGTCATCCAATCCGCACTGAATTTCATTTCTAGCACATAGCCAAAAAATCGCCCCATTGACTTACATTGGAGTGCAGAAAAGGTCATTTTTTTCTCGGTCCCTTTAAGAGGTAGGAGTTAAACAAGCTTAGGTCTGCGGTGCCCAGGGGGGACCCCATCCAGCCCGCACTGAGTTTCATTCCTACCACCTTAGGAAAAAAAGTCATTATTTTGAGGCTTAGAAGTCATTTCTGCAATTCCCATAGAAAATCAACGGCGTCTCTAATTCAATTGTGTGGAGCGCATATCAGGTGGGTTTTCTCTGCCGGCTTAAGAGATACACGTGAAACTAAAGCCGATCCTGGGTGCCTAGGGTGCCTGTCATCCAATCCGCACTGAATTTCATTTCTAGCACATAGCCAAAAAATCGCCCCATTGACTTACATTGGAGTGCAGAAAAGGTCATTTTTTCTCGGTCCCTTTAAGAGGTAGGAGTTAAACAAGCTTAGGTCTGCGGTGCCCAGGGGGGACCCCATCCAGCCCACACTGAGTTTCATTCCTACCACCTTAGGAAAAAAAGTCATTATTTTGAGGCTTAGAAGTCATTTCTGCAATTCCCATAGAAAATCAATGGCGTCTCTAATTCAATTGTGTGGAGCGCATATCAGGTGGATTTTCTCTGCCGGCTTAAGAGATACACGTGAAACTATAGCCGATCCTGGGTGCCTAGGGTGCCTGTCATCCAATCCGCACTGAATTTCATTTCTAGCACATAGCCAAAAAATCGCCCCATTGACTTACATTGGAGTGCAGAAAAGGTCATTTTTTCTCGGTCCCTTTAAGAGGTAGGAGTTAAACAAGCTTAGGTCTGCGGTGCCCAGGGGGGACCCCATCCAGCCCGCACTGAGTTTCATTCCTACCACCTTAGGAAAAAAAGTCATTATTTTGAGGCTTAGAAGTCATTTCTGCAATTCCCATAGAAAATCAACGGCGTCTCTAATTCAATTGTGTGGAGCGCATATCAGGTGGGTTTTCTCTGCCGGCTTAAGAGATACACGTGAAACTAAAGCCGATCCTGGGTGCCTAGGGTGCCTGTCATCCAATCCGCACTGAATTTCATTTCTAGCACATAGCCAAAAAATCGCCCCATTGACTTACATTGGAGTGCAGAAAAGGTCATTTTTTCTCGGTCCCTTTAAGAGGTAGGAGTTAAACAAGCATAGCTCTGCGGTGCCCAGGGGGGACCCCATCCAGCCCGCACTGAGTTTCATTCCTACCACCTTAGGAAAAAAAGTCATTATTTTGAGGCTTAGAAGTCATTTCTGCAATTCCCATAGAAAATCAACGGCGTCTCTAATTCAATTGTGTGGAGCGCATATCAGGTGGGTTTTCTCTGCCGGCTTAAGAGATACATGTGAAACTAAAGCCGATCCTGGGTGCCTAGGGTGCCTGTCATCCAATCCGCACTGAATTTCATTTCTAGCACATAGCCAAAAAATCGCCCCATTGACTTACATTGGAGTGCAGAAAAGGTCATTTTTTCTCGGTCCCTTTAAGAGGTAGGAGTTAAACAAGCTTAGGTCTGCGGTGCCCAGGGGGGACCCCATCCAGCCCACACTGAGTTTCATTCCTACCACCTTAGGAAAAAAAGTCATTATTTTGAGGCTTAGAAGTCATTTCTGCAATTCCCATAGAAAATCAATGGCGTCTCTATTCAATTGTGTGGAGCGCATATCAGGTGGATTTTCTCTGCCGGCTTAAGAGATACACGTGAAACTATAGCCGATCCTGGGTGCCTAGGGTGCCTGTCATCCAATCCGCACTGAATTTCATTTCTAGCACATAGCCAAAAAATCGCCCCATTGACTTACATTGGAGTGCAGAAAAGGTCATTTTTTTCTCGGTCCCTTTAAGAGGTAGGAGTTAAACAAGCTTAGGTCTGCGGTGCCCAGGGGGGACCCCATCCAGCCCGCACTGAGTTTCATTCCTACCACCTTAGGAAAAAAAGTCATTATTTTGAGGCTTAGAAGTCATTTCTGCAATTCCCATAGAAAATCAACGGCGTCTCTAATTCAATTGTGTGGAGCGCATATCAGGTGGGTTTTCTCTGCCGGCTTAAGAGATACACGTGAAACTAAAGCCGATCCTGGGTGCCTAGGGTGCCTGTCATCCAATCCGCACTGAATTTCATTTCTAGCACATAGCCAAAAAATCGCCCCATTGACTTACATTGGAGTGCAGAAAAGGTCATTTTTTCTCGGTCCCTTTAAGAGGTAGGAGTTAAACAAGCTTAGGTCTGCGGTGCCCAGGGGGGACCCCATCCAGCCCACACTGAGTTTCATTCCTACCACCTTAGGAAAAAAAGTCATTATTTTGAGGCTTAGAAGTCATTTCTGCAATTCCCATAGAAAATCAATGGCGTCTCTATTCAATTGTGTGGAGCGCATATCAGGTGGATTTTCTCTGCCGGCTTAAGAGATACACGTGAAACTATAGCCGATCCTGGGTGCCTAGGGTGCCTGTCATCCAATCCGCACTGAATTTCATTTCTAGCACATAGCCAAAAAATCGCCCCATTGACTTACATTGGAGTGCAGAAAAGGTCATTTTTTCTCGGTCCCTTTAAGAGGTAGGAGTTAAACAAGCTTAGGTCTGCGGTGCCCAGGGGGACCCCATCCAGCCCGCACTGAGTTTCATTCCTACCACCTTAGGAAAAAAAGTCATTATTTTGAGGCTTAGAAGTCATTTCTGCACTTCCCATAGAAATCAACGGCGTCTCTAATTCAATTGTGTGGAGCGCATATCAGGTGGGTTTTCTCTGCCGGCTTAAGAGATACACGTGAAACTAAAGCCGATCCTGGGTGCCTAGGGTGCCTGTCATCCAATCCGCACTGAATTTCATTTCTAGCACATAGCCAAAAAATCGCCCCATTGACTTACATTGGAGTGCAGAAAAGGTCATTTTTTCTCGGTCCCTTTAAGAGGTAGGAGTTAAACAAGCTTAGGTCTGCGGTGCCCAGGGGGGACCCTATCCAGCCCGCACTGAGTTTCATTCCTACCACCTTAGGAAAAAAAAGTCATTATTTTGAGGCTTAGAAGTCATTTCTGCAATTCCCATAGAAAATCAACGGCGTCTCTAATTCAATTGTGTGGAGCGCATATCAGGTGGGTTTTCTCTGCCGGCTTAAGAGATACACGTGAAACTAAAGCCGATCCTGGGTGCCTAGGGTGCCTGTCATCCAATCCGCACTGAATTTCATTTCTAGCACATAGCCAAAAAATCGCCCCATTGACTTACATTGGAGTGCAGAAAAGGTCATTTTTTCTCGGTCCCTTTAAGAGGTAGGAGTTAAACAAGCTTAGGTCTGCGTGCCCAGGGGGGACCCCATCCAGCCCGCACTGAGTTTCATTCCTACCACCTTAGGAAAAAAAGTCATTATTTTGAGGCTTAGAAGTCATTTCTGCAATTCCCATAGAAAATCAACGGCGTCTCTAATTCAATTGTGTGGAGCGCATATCAGGTGGGTTTTCTCTGCCGGCTTAAGAGATACACGTGAAACTAAAGCCGATCCTGGGTGCCTAGGGTGCCTGTCATCCAATCCGCACTGAATTTCATTTCTAGCACATAGCCAAAAAAATCGCCCCATTGACTTACATTGGAGTGCAGAAAAGGTCATTTTTTCTCGGTCCCTTTAAGAGGTAGGAGTTAAACAAGCTTAGGTCTGCGGTGCCCAGGGGGGACCCCATCCAGCCCGCACTGAGTTTCATTCCTACCACCTTAGGAAAAAAAGTCATTATTTGGAGGCTTAGAAGTCATTTCTGCAATTCCCATAGAAAATCAACGGCGTCTCTAATTCAATTGTGTGGAGCGCATATCAGGTGGGTTTTCTCTGCCGGCTTAAGAGATACACGTGAAACTAAAGCCGATCCTGGGTGCCTAGGGTGCCTGTCATCCAATCCGCACTGAATTTCATTTCTAGCACATATCCAAAAAATCGCCCCATTGACTTACATTGGAGTGCAGAAAAGGTCATTTTTTCTCGGTCCCTTTAAGAAGTAGGAGTTAAACAAGCTTAGATCTGCGGTGCCCAGGGGGGACCCCATCCAGCCCGCACTGAGTTTCATTATTACCACCTTAGGAAAAAAAGTCATTATTTTGAGGCTTAGAAGTCATTTCTGCAATTCCCATAGAAAATCAACGGCTTCTCTAATTCAATTGTGTGGAGCGCATATCAGGTGGGTTTTCTCTGCCGGCTTAAGAGATACACGTGAAACTAAAGCCGATCCTGGGTGCCTAGGGTGCCTGTCATCCAATCCGCACTGAATTTCATTTCTAGCACACAGCCAAAAAATCGCCCCATTGACTTACATTGGAGTGCAGAAAAGGTCATTTTTTCTCGGTCCCTTTAAGAGGTAGGAGTTAAACAAGCTTAGGTCTGCGGTGCCCAGGGGGGACCCCATCCAGCCCGCACTGAGTTTCATTCCTACCACCTTAGGAAAAAAAGTCATTATTTTGAGGCTTAGAAGTCATTTCTGCAATTCCCATAGAAAATCAACGGCGTCTCTATTCAATTGTGTGGAGCGCATATCAGGTGGGTTTTCTCTGCCGGCTTAAGAGATACACGTGAAACTAAAGCCGATCCTGGGTGCCTAGGGTGCCTGTCATCCAATCCGCACTGAATTTCATTTCTAGCACATAGCCAAAAAATCGCCCCATTGACTTACATTGGAGTGCAGAAAAGGTCATTTTTTCTCGGTCCCTTTAAGAGGTAGGAGTTAAACAAGCTTAGGTCTGCGGTGCCCAGGGGGGACCCCATCCAGCCCGCACTGAGTTTCATTCCTACCACCTTAGGAAAAAAAGTCATTATTTTGAGGCTTAGAAGTCATTTCTGCAATTCCCATAGAAAATCAACGGCGTCTCTATTCAATTGTGTGGAGCGCATATCAGGTGGGTTTTCTCTGCCGGCTTAAGAGATACACGTGAAACTAAAGCCGATCCTGGGTGCCTAGGGTGCCTGTCATCCAATCCGCACTGAATTTCATTTCTAGCACATAGCCAAAAAATCGCCCCATTGACTTACATTGGAGTGCAGAAAAGGTCATTTTTTCTCGGTCCCTTTAAGAGGTAGGAGTTAAACAAGCTTAGGTCTGCGGTGCCCAGGGGGGACCCCATCCAGCCCGCACTGAGTTTCATTCCTACCACCTTAGGAAAAAAAGTCATTATTTTGAGGCTTAGAAGTCATTTCTGCAATTCCCATAGAAAATCAACGGCGTCTCTATTCAATTGTGTGGAGCGCATATCAGGTGGGTTTTCTCTGCCGGCTTAAGAGATACACGTGAAACTAAAGCCGATCCTGGGTGCCTAGGGTGCCTGTCATCCAATCCGCACTGAATTTCATTTCTAGCACATAGCCAAAAAATCGCCCCATTGACTTACATTGGAGTGCAGAAAAGGTCATTTTTTCTCGGTCCCTTTAAGAGGTAGGAGTTAAACAAGCTTAGGTCTGCGGTGCCCAGGGGGGACCCCATCCAGCCCGCACTGAGTTTCATTCCTACCACCTTAGGAAAAAAAGTCATTATTTTGAGGCTTAGAAGTCATTTCTGCAATTCCCATAGAAAATCAACGGCGTCTCTATTCAATTGTGTGGAGCGCATATCAGGTGGGTTTTCTCTGCCGGCTTAAGAGATACACGTGAAACTAAAGCCGATCCTGGGTGCCTAGGGTGCCTGTCATCCAATCCGCACTGAATTTCATTTCTAGCACATAGCCAAAAAATCGCCCCATTGACTTACATTGGAGTGCAGAAAAGGTCATTTTTTCTCGGTCCCTTTAAGAGGTAGGAGTTAAACAAGCTTAGGTCTGCGGTGCCCAGGGGGGACCCCATCCAGCCCGCACTGAGTTTCATTCCTACCACCTTAGGAAAAAAAGTCATTATTTTGAGGCTTAGAAGTCATTTCTGCAATTCCCATAGAAAATCAACGGCGTCTCTATTCAATTGTGTGGAGCGCATATCAGGTGGGTTTTCTCTGCCGGCTTAAGAGATACACGTGAAACTAAAGCCGATCCTGGGTGCCTAGGGTGCCTGTCATCCAATCCGCACTGAATTTCATTTCTAGCACATAGCCAAAAAATCGCCCCATTGACTTACATTGGAGTGCAGAAAAGGTCATTTTTTCTCGGTCCCTTTAAGAGGTAGGAGTTAAACAAGCTTAGGTCTGCGGTGCCCAGGGGGGACCCCATCCAGCCCGCACTGAGTTTCATTCCTACCACCTTAGGAAAAAAAGTCATTATTTTGAGGCTTAGAAGTCATTTCTGCAATTCCCATAGAAAATCAACGGCGTCTCTATTCAATTGTGTGGAGCGCATATCAGGTGGGTTTTCTCTGCCGGCTTAAGAGATACACGTGAAACTAAAGCCGATCCTGGGTGCCTAGGGTGCCTGTCATCCAATCCGCACTGAATTTCATTTCTAGCACATAGCCAAAAAATCGCCCCATTGACTTACATTGGAGTGCAGAAAAGGTCATTTTTTCTCGGTCCCTTTAAGAGGTAGGAGTTAAACAAGCTTAGGTCTGCGGTGCCCAGGGGGGACCCCATCCAGCCCGCACTGAGTTTCATTCCTACCACCTTAGGAAAAAAAGTCATTATTTTGAGGCTTAGAAGTCATTTCTGCAATTCCCATAGAAAATCAACGGCGTCTCTATTCAATTGTGTGGAGCGCATATCAGGTGGGTTTTCTCTGCCGGCTTAAGAGATACACGTGAAACTAAAGCCGATCCTGGGTGCCTAGGGTGCCTGTCATCCAATCCGCACTGAATTTCATTTCTAGCACATAGCCAAAAAATCGCCCCATTGACTTACATTGGAGTGCAGAAAAGGTCATTTTTTCTCGGTCCCTTTAAGAGGTAGGAGTTAAACAAGCTTAGGTCTGCGGTGCCCAGGGGGGACCCCATCCAGCCCGCACTGAGTTTCATTCCTACCACCTTAGGAAAAAAAGTCATTATTTTGAGGCTTAGAAGTCATTTCTGCAATTCCCATAGAAAATCAACGGCGTCTCTATTCAATTGTGTGGAGCGCATATCAGGTGGGTTTTCTCTGCCGGCTTAAGAGATACACGTGAAACTAAAGCCGATCCTGGGTGCCTAGGGTGCCTGTCATCCAATCCGCACTGAATTTCATTTCTAGCACATAGCCAAAAAATCGCCCCATTGACTTACATTGGAGTGCAGAAAAGGTCATTTTTTCTCGGTCCCTTTAAGAGGTAGGAGTTAAACAAGCTTAGGTCTGCGGTGCCCAGGGGGGACCCCATCCAGCCCGCACTGAGTTTCATTCCTACCACCTTAGGAAAAAAAGTCATTATTTTGAGGCTTAGAAGTCATTTCTGCAATTCCCATAGAAAATCAACGGCGTCTCTATTCAATTGTGTGGAGCGCATATCAGGTGGGTTTTCTCTGCCGGCTTAAGAGATACACGTGAAACTAAAGCCGATCCTGGGTGCCTAGGGTGCCTGTCATCCAATCCGCACTGAATTTCATTTCTAGCACATAGCCAAAAAATCGCCCCATTGACTTACATTGGAGTGCAGAAAAGGTCATTTTTTCTCGGTCCCTTTAAGAGGTAGGAGTTAAACAAGCTTAGGTCTGCGGTGCCCAGGGGGGACCCCATCCAGCCCGCACTGAGTTTCATTCCTACCACCTTAGGAAAAAAAGTCATTATTTTGAGGCTTAGAAGTCATTTCTGCAATTCCCATAGAAAATCAACGGCGTCTCTATTCAATTGTGTGGAGCGCATATCAGGTGGGTTTTCTCTGCCGGCTTAAGAGATACACGTGAAACTAAAGCCGATCCTGGGTGCCTAGGGTGCCTGTCATCCAATCCGCACTGAATTTCATTTCTAGCACATAGCCAAAAAATCGCCCCATTGACTTACATTGGAGTGCAGAAAAGGTCATTTTTTCTCGGTCCCTTTAAGAGGTAGGAGTTAAACAAGCTTAGGTCTGCGGTGCCCAGGGGGGACCCCATCCAGCCCGCACTGAGTTTCATTCCTACCACCTTAGGAAAAAAAGTCATTATTTTGAGGCTTAGAAGTCATTTCTGCAATTCCCATAGAAAATCAACGGCGTCTCTATTCAATTGTGTGGAGCGCATATCAGGTGGGTTTTCTCTGCCGGCTTAAGAGATACACGTGAAACTAAAGCCGATCCTGGGTGCCTAGGGTGCCTGTCATCCAATCCGCACTGAATTTCATTTCTAGCACATAGCCAAAAAATCGCCCCATTGACTTACATTGGAGTGCAGAAAAGGTCATTTTTTCTCGGTCCCTTTAAGAGGTAGGAGTTAAACAAGCTTAGGTCTGCGGTGCCCAGGGGGGACCCCATCCAGCCCGCACTGAGTTTCATTCCTACCACCTTAGGAAAAAAAGTCATTATTTTGAGGCTTAGAAGTCATTTCTGCAATTCCCATAGAAAATCAACGGCGTCTCTATTCAATTGTGTGGAGCGCATATCAGGTGGGTTTTCTCTGCCGGCTTAAGAGATACACGTGAAACTAAAGCCGATCCTGGGTGCCTAGGGTGCCTGTCATCCAATCCGCACTGAATTTCATTTCTAGCACATAGCCAAAAAATCGCCCCATTGACTTACATTGGAGTGCAGAAAAGGTCATTTTTTCTCGGTCCCTTTAAGAGGTAGGAGTTAAACAAGCTTAGGTCTGCGGTGCCCAGGGGGGACCCCATCCAGCCCGCACTGAGTTTCATTCCTACCACCTTAGGAAAAAAAGTCATTATTTTGAGGCTTAGAAGTCATTTCTGCAATTCCCATAGAAAATCAACGGCGTCTCTATTCAATTGTGTGGAGCGCATATCAGGTGGGTTTTCTCTGCCGGCTTAAGAGATACACGTGAAACTAAAGCCGATCCTGGGTGCCTAGGGTGCCTGTCATCCAATCCGCACTGAATTTCATTTCTAGCACATAGCCAAAAAATCGCCCCATTGACTTACATTGGAGTGCAGAAAAGGTCATTTTTTCTCGGTCCCTTTAAGAGGTAGGAGTTAAACAAGCTTAGGTCTGCGGTGCCCAGGGGGGACCCCATCCAGCCCGCACTGAGTTTCATTCCTACCACCTTAGGAAAAAAAGTCATTATTTTGAGGCTTAGAAGTCATTTCTGCAATTCCCATAGAAAATCAACGGCGTCTCTATTCAATTGTGTGGAGCGCATATCAGGTGGGTTTTCTCTGCCGGCTTAAGAGATACACGTGAAACTAAAGCCGATCCTGGGTGCCTAGGGTGCCTGTCATCCAATCCGCACTGAATTTCATTTCTAGCACATAGCCAAAAAATCGCCCCATTGACTTACATTGGAGTGCAGAAAAGGTCATTTTTTCTCGGTCCCTTTAAGAGGTAGGAGTTAAACAAGCTTAGGTCTGCGGTGCCCAGGGGGGACCCCATCCAGCCCGCACTGAGTTTCATTCCTACCACCTTAGGAAAAAAAGTCATTATTTTGAGGCTTAGAAGTCATTTCTGCAATTCCCATAGAAAATCAACGGCGTCTCTATTCAATTGTGTGGAGCGCATATCAGGTGGGTTTTCTCTGCCGGCTTAAGAGATACACGTGAAACTAAAGCCGATCCTGGGTGCCTAGGGTGCCTGTCATCCAATCCGCACTGAATTTCATTTCTAGCACATAGCCAAAAAATCGCCCCATTGACTTACATTGGAGTGCAGAAAAGGTCATTTTTTCTCGGTCCCTTTAAGAGGTAGGAGTTAAACAAGCTTAGGTCTGCGGTGCCCAGGGGGGACCCCATCCAGCCCGCACTGAGTTTCATTCCTACCACCTTAGGAAAAAAAGTCATTATTTTGAGGCTTAGAAGTCATTTCTGCAATTCCCATAGAAAATCAACGGCGTCTCTATTCAATTGTGTGGAGCGCATATCAGGTGGGTTTTCTCTGCCGGCTTAAGAGATACACGTGAAACTAAAGCCGATCCTGGGTGCCTAGGGTGCCTGTCATCCAATCCGCACTGAATTTCATTTCTAGCACATAGCCAAAAAATCGCCCCATTGACTTACATTGGAGTGCAGAAAAGGTCATTTTTTCTCGGTCCCTTTAAGAGGTAGGAGTTAAACAAGCTTAGGTCTGCGGTGCCCAGGGGGGACCCCATCCAGCCCGCACTGAGTTTCATTCCTACCACCTTAGGAAAAAAAGTCATTATTTTGAGGCTTAGAAGTCATTTCTGCAATTCCCATAGAAAATCAACGGCGTCTCTATTCAATTGTGTGGAGCGCATATCAGGTGGGTTTTCTCTGCCGGCTTAAGAGATACACGTGAAACTAAAGCCGATCCTGGGTGCCTAGGGTGCCTGTCATCCAATCCGCACTGAATTTCATTTCTAGCACATAGCCAAAAAATCGCCCCATTGACTTACATTGGAGTGCAGAAAAGGTCATTTTTTCTCGGTCCCTTTAAGAGGTAGGAGTTAAACAAGCTTAGGTCTGCGGTGCCCAGGGGGGACCCCATCCAGCCCGCACTGAGTTTCATTCCTACCACCTTAGGAAAAAAAGTCATTATTTTGAGGCTTAGAAGTCATTTCTGCAATTCCCATAGAAAATCAACGGCGTCTCTATTCAATTGTGTGGAGCGCATATCAGGTGGGTTTTCTCTGCCGGCTTAAGAGATACACGTGAAACTAAAGCCGATCCTGGGTGCCTAGGGTGCCTGTCATCCAATCCGCACTGAATTTCATTTCTAGCACATAGCCAAAAAATCGCCCCATTGACTTACATTGGAGTGCAGAAAAGGTCATTTTTTCTCGGTCCCTTTAAGAGGTAGGAGTTAAACAAGCTTAGGTCTGCGGTGCCCAGGGGGGACCCCATCCAGCCCGCACTGAGTTTCATTCCTACCACCTTAGGAAAAAAAGTCATTATTTTGAGGCTTAGAAGTCATTTCTGCAATTCCCATAGAAAATCAACGGCGTCTCTATTCAATTGTGTGGAGCGCATATCAGGTGGGTTTTCTCTGCCGGCTTAAGAGATACACGTGAAACTAAAGCCGATCCTGGGTGCCTAGGGTGCCTGTCATCCAATCCGCACTGAATTTCATTTCTAGCACATAGCCAAAAAATCGCCCCATTGACTTACATTGGAGTGCAGAAAAGGTCATTTTTTCTCGGTCCCTTTAAGAGGTAGGAGTTAAACAAGCTTAGGTCTGCGGTGCCCAGGGGGGACCCCATCCAGCCCGCACTGAGTTTCATTCCTACCACCTTAGGAAAAAAAGTCATTATTTTGAGGCTTAGAAGTCATTTCTGCAATTCCCATAGAAAATCAACGGCGTCTCTATTCAATTGTGTGGAGCGCATATCAGGTGGGTTTTCTCTGCCGGCTTAAGAGATACACGTGAAACTAAAGCCGATCCTGGGTGCCTAGGGTGCCTGTCATCCAATCCGCACTGAATTTCATTTCTAGCACATAGCCAAAAAATCGCCCCATTGACTTACATTGGAGTGCAGAAAAGGTCATTTTTTCTCGGTCCCTTTAAGAGGTAGGAGTTAAACAAGCTTAGGTCTGCGGTGCCCAGGGGGGACCCCATCCAGCCCGCACTGAGTTTCATTCCTACCACCTTAGGAAAAAAAGTCATTATTTTGAGGCTTAGAAGTCATTTCTGCAATTCCCATAGAAAATCAACGGCGTCTCTATTCAATTGTGTGGAGCGCATATCAGGTGGGTTTTCTCTGCCGGCTTAAGAGATACACGTGAAACTAAAGCCGATCCTGGGTGCCTAGGGTGCCTGTCATCCAATCCGCACTGAATTTCATTTCTAGCACATAGCCAAAAAATCGCCCCATTGACTTACATTGGAGTGCAGAAAAGGTCATTTTTTCTCGGTCCCTTTAAGAGGTAGGAGTTAAACAAGCTTAGGTCTGCGGTGCCCAGGGGGGACCCCATCCAGCCCGCACTGAGTTTCATTCCTACCACCTTAGGAAAAAAAGTCATTATTTTGAGGCTTAGAAGTCATTTCTGCAATTCCCATAGAAAATCAACGGCGTCTCTATTCAATTGTGTGGAGCGCATATCAGGTGGGTTTTCTCTGCCGGCTTAAGAGATACACGTGAAACTAAAGCCGATCCTGGGTGCCTAGGGTGCCTGTCATCCAATCCGCACTGAATTTCATTTCTAGCACATAGCCAAAAAATCGCCCCATTGACTTACATTGGAGTGCAGAAAAGGTCATTTTTTCTCGGTCCCTTTAAGAGGTAGGAGTTAAACAAGCTTAGGTCTGCGGTGCCCAGGGGGGACCCCATCCAGCCCGCACTGAGTTTCATTCCTACCACCTTAGGAAAAAAAGTCATTATTTTGAGGCTTAGAAGTCATTTCTGCAATTCCCATAGAAAATCAACGGCGTCTCTATTCAATTGTGTGGAGCGCATATCAGGTGGGTTTTCTCTGCCGGCTTAAGAGATACACGTGAAACTAAAGCCGATCCTGGGTGCCTAGGGTGCCTGTCATCCAATCCGCACTGAATTTCATTTCTAGCACATAGCCAAAAAATCGCCCCATTGACTTACATTGGAGTGCAGAAAAGGTCATTTTTTCTCGGTCCCTTTAAGAGGTAGGAGTTAAACAAGCTTAGGTCTGCGGTGCCCAGGGGGGACCCCATCCAGCCCGCACTGAGTTTCATTCCTACCACCTTAGGAAAAAAAGTCATTATTTTGAGGCTTAGAAGTCATTTCTGCAATTCCCATAGAAAATCAACGGCGTCTCTATTCAATTGTGTGGAGCGCATATCAGGTGGGTTTTCTCTGCCGGCTTAAGAGATACACGTGAAACTAAAGCCGATCCTGGGTGCCTAGGGTGCCTGTCATCCAATCCGCACTGAATTTCATTTCTAGCACATAGCCAAAAAATCGCCCCATTGACTTACATTGGAGTGCAGAAAAGGTCATTTTTTCTCGGTCCCTTTAAGAGGTAGGAGTTAAACAAGCTTAGGTCTGCGGTGCCCAGGGGGGACCCCATCCAGCCCGCACTGAGTTTCATTCCTACCACCTTAGGAAAAAAAGTCATTATTTTGAGGCTTAGAAGTCATTTCTGCAATTCCCATAGAAAATCAACGGCGTCTCTATTCAATTGTGTGGAGCGCATATCAGGTGGGTTTTCTCTGCCGGCTTAAGAGATACACGTGAAACTAAAGCCGATCCTGGGTGCCTAGGGTGCCTGTCATCCAATCCGCACTGAATTTCATTTCTAGCACATAGCCAAAAAATCGCCCCATTGACTTACATTGGAGTGCAGAAAAGGTCATTTTTTCTCGGTCCCTTTAAGAGGTAGGAGTTAAACAAGCTTAGGTCTGCGGTGCCCAGGGGGGACCCCATCCAGCCCGCACTGAGTTTCATTCCTACCACCTTAGGAAAAAAAGTCATTATTTTGAGGCTTAGAAGTCATTTCTGCAATTCCCATAGAAAATCAACGGCGTCTCTATTCAATTGTGTGGAGCGCATATCAGGTGGGTTTTCTCTGCCGGCTTAAGAGATACACGTGAAACTAAAGCCGATCCTGGGTGCCTAGGGTGCCTGTCATCCAATCCGCACTGAATTTCATTTCTAGCACATAGCCAAAAAATCGCCCCATTGACTTACATTGGAGTGCAGAAAAGGTCATTTTTTCTCGGTCCCTTTAAGAGGTAGGAGTTAAACAAGCTTAGGTCTGCGGTGCCCAGGGGGGACCCCATCCAGCCCGCACTGAGTTTCATTCCTACCACCTTAGGAAAAAAAGTCATTATTTTGAGGCTTAGAAGTCATTTCTGCAATTCCCATAGAAAATCAACGGCGTCTCTATTCAATTGTGTGGAGCGCATATCAGGTGGGTTTTCTCTGCCGGCTTAAGAGATACACGTGAAACTAAAGCCGATCCTGGGTGCCTAGGGTGCCTGTCATCCAATCCGCACTGAATTTCATTTCTAGCACATAGCCAAAAAATCGCCCCATTGACTTACATTGGAGTGCAGAAAAGGTCATTTTTTCTCGGTCCCTTTAAGAGGTAGGAGTTAAACAAGCTTAGGTCTGCGGTGCCCAGGGGGGACCCCATCCAGCCCGCACTGAGTTTCATTCCTACCACCTTAGGAAAAAAAGTCATTATTTTGAGGCTTAGAAGTCATTTCTGCAATTCCCATAGAAAATCAACGGCGTCTCTATTCAATTGTGTGGAGCGCATATCAGGTGGGTTTTCTCTGCCGGCTTAAGAGATACACGTGAAACTAAAGCCGATCCTGGGTGCCTAGGGTGCCTGTCATCCAATCCGCACTGAATTTCATTTCTAGCACATAGCCAAAAAATCGCCCCATTGACTTACATTGGAGTGCAGAAAAGGTCATTTTTTCTCGGTCCCTTTAAGAGGTAGGAGTTAAACAAGCTTAGGTCTGCGGTGCCCAGGGGGGACCCCATCCAGCCCGCACTGAGTTTCATTCCTACCACCTTAGGAAAAAAAGTCATTATTTTGAGGCTTAGAAGTCATTTCTGCAATTCCCATAGAAAATCAACGGCGTCTCTATTCAATTGTGTGGAGCGCATATCAGGTGGGTTTTCTCTGCCGGCTTAAGAGATACACGTGAAACTAAAGCCGATCCTGGGTGCCTAGGGTGCCTGTCATCCAATCCGCACTGAATTTCATTTCTAGCACATAGCCAAAAAATCGCCCCATTGACTTACATTGGAGTGCAGAAAAGGTCATTTTTTCTCGGTCCCTTTAAGAGGTAGGAGTTAAACAAGCTTAGGTCTGCGGTGCCCAGGGGGGACCCCATCCAGCCCGCACTGAGTTTCATTCCTACCACCTTAGGAAAAAAAGTCATTATTTTGAGGCTTAGAAGTCATTTCTGCAATTCCCATAGAAAATCAACGGCGTCTCTATTCAATTGTGTGGAGCGCATATCAGGTGGGTTTTCTCTGCCGGCTTAAGAGATACACGTGAAACTAAAGCCGATCCTGGGTGCCTAGGGTGCCTGTCATCCAATCCGCACTGAATTTCATTTCTAGCACATAGCCAAAAAATCGCCCCATTGACTTACATTGGAGTGCAGAAAAGGTCATTTTTTCTCGGTCCCTTTAAGAGGTAGGAGTTAAACAAGCTTAGGTCTGCGGTGCCCAGGGGGGACCCCATCCAGCCCGCACTGAGTTTCATTCCTACCACCTTAGGAAAAAAAGTCATTATTTTGAGGCTTAGAAGTCATTTCTGCAATTCCCATAGAAAATCAACGGCGTCTCTATTCAATTGTGTGGAGCGCATATCAGGTGGGTTTTCTCTGCCGGCTTAAGAGATACACGTGAAACTAAAGCCGATCCTGGGTGCCTAGGGTGCCTGTCATCCAATCCGCACTGAATTTCATTTCTAGCACATAGCCAAAAAATCGCCCCATTGACTTACATTGGAGTGCAGAAAAGGTCATTTTTTCTCGGTCCCTTTAAGAGGTAGGAGTTAAACAAGCTTAGGTCTGCGGTGCCCAGGGGGGACCCCATCCAGCCCGCACTGAGTTTCATTCCTACCACCTTAGGAAAAAAAGTCATTATTTTGAGGCTTAGAAGTCATTTCTGCAATTCCCATAGAAAATCAACGGCGTCTCTATTCAATTGTGTGGAGCGCATATCAGGTGGGTTTTCTCTGCCGGCTTAAGAGATACACGTGAAACTAAAGCCGATCCTGGGTGCCTAGGGTGCCTGTCATCCAATCCGCACTGAATTTCATTTCTAGCACATAGCCAAAAAATCGCCCCATTGACTTACATTGGAGTGCAGAAAAGGTCATTTTTTCTCGGTCCCTTTAAGAGGTAGGAGTTAAACAAGCTTAGGTCTGCGGTGCCCAGGGGGGACCCCATCCAGCCCGCACTGAGTTTCATTCCTACCACCTTAGGAAAAAAAGTCATTATTTTGAGGCTTAGAAGTCATTTCTGCAATTCCCATAGAAAATCAACGGCGTCTCTATTCAATTGTGTGGAGCGCATATCAGGTGGGTTTTCTCTGCCGGCTTAAGAGATACACGTGAAACTAAAGCCGATCCTGGGTGCCTAGGGTGCCTGTCATCCAATCCGCACTGAATTTCATTTCTAGCACATAGCCAAAAAATCGCCCCATTGACTTACATTGGAGTGCAGAAAAGGTCATTTTTTCTCGGTCCCTTTAAGAGGTAGGAGTTAAACAAGCTTAGGTCTGCGGTGCCCAGGGGGGACCCCATCCAGCCCGCACTGAGTTTCATTCCTACCACCTTAGGAAAAAAAGTCATTATTTTGAGGCTTAGAAGTCATTTCTGCAATTCCCATAGAAAATCAACGGCGTCTCTATTCAATTGTGTGGAGCGCATATCAGGTGGGTTTTCTCTGCCGGCTTAAGAGATACACGTGAAACTAAAGCCGATCCTGGGTGCCTAGGGTGCCTGTCATCCAATCCGCACTGAATTTCATTTCTAGCACATAGCCAAAAAATCGCCCCATTGACTTACATTGGAGTGCAGAAAAGGTCATTTTTTCTCGGTCCCTTTAAGAGGTAGGAGTTAAACAAGCTTAGGTCTGCGGTGCCCAGGGGGGACCCCATCCAGCCCGCACTGAGTTTCATTCCTACCACCTTAGGAAAAAAAGTCATTATTTTGAGGCTTAGAAGTCATTTCTGCAATTCCCATAGAAAATCAACGGCGTCTCTATTCAATTGTGTGGAGCGCATATCAGGTGGGTTTTCTCTGCCGGCTTAAGAGATACACGTGAAACTAAAGCCGATCCTGGGTGCCTAGGGTGCCTGTCATCCAATCCGCACTGAATTTCATTTCTAGCACATAGCCAAAAAATCGCCCCATTGACTTACATTGGAGTGCAGAAAAGGTCATTTTTTCTCGGTCCCTTTAAGAGGTAGGAGTTAAACAAGCTTAGGTCTGCGGTGCCCAGGGGGGACCCCATCCAGCCCGCACTGAGTTTCATTCCTACCACCTTAGGAAAAAAAGTCATTATTTTGAGGCTTAGAAGTCATTTCTGCAATTCCCATAGAAAATCAACGGCGTCTCTATTCAATTGTGTGGAGCGCATATCAGGTGGGTTTTCTCTGCCGGCTTAAGAGATACACGTGAAACTAAAGCCGATCCTGGGTGCCTAGGGTGCCTGTCATCCAATCCGCACTGAATTTCATTTCTAGCACATAGCCAAAAAATCGCCCCATTGACTTACATTGGAGTGCAGAAAAGGTCATTTTTTCTCGGTCCCTTTAAGAGGTAGGAGTTAAACAAGCTTAGGTCTGCGGTGCCCAGGGGGGACCCCATCCAGCCCGCACTGAGTTTCATTCCTACCACCTTAGGAAAAAAAGTCATTATTTTGAGGCTTAGAAGTCATTTCTGCAATTCCCATAGAAAATCAACGGCGTCTCTATTCAATTGTGTGGAGCGCATATCAGGTGGGTTTTCTCTGCCGGCTTAAGAGATACACGTGAAACTAAAGCCGATCCTGGGTGCCTAGGGTGCCTGTCATCCAATCCGCACTGAATTTCATTTCTAGCACATAGCCAAAAAATCGCCCCATTGACTTACATTGGAGTGCAGAAAAGGTCATTTTTTCTCGGTCCCTTTAAGAGGTAGGAGTTAAACAAGCTTAGGTCTGCGGTGCCCAGGGGGGACCCCATCCAGCCCGCACTGAGTTTCATTCCTACCACCTTAGGAAAAAAAGTCATTATTTTGAGGCTTAGAAGTCATTTCTGCAATTCCCATAGAAAATCAACGGCGTCTCTATTCAATTGTGTGGAGCGCATATCAGGTGGGTTTTCTCTGCCGGCTTAAGAGATACACGTGAAACTAAAGCCGATCCTGGGTGCCTAGGGTGCCTGTCATCCAATCCGCACTGAATTTCATTTCTAGCACATAGCCAAAAAATCGCCCCATTGACTTACATTGGAGTGCAGAAAAGGTCATTTTTTCTCGGTCCCTTTAAGAGGTAGGAGTTAAACAAGCTTAGGTCTGCGGTGCCCAGGGGGGACCCCATCCAGCCCGCACTGAGTTTCATTCCTACCACCTTAGGAAAAAAAGTCATTATTTTGAGGCTTAGAAGTCATTTCTGCAATTCCCATAGAAAATCAACGGCGTCTCTATTCAATTGTGTGGAGCGCATATCAGGTGGGTTTTCTCTGCCGGCTTAAGAGATACACGTGAAACTAAAGCCGATCCTGGGTGCCTAGGGTGCCTGTCATCCAATCCGCACTGAATTTCATTTCTAGCACATAGCCAAAAAATCGCCCCATTGACTTACATTGGAGTGCAGAAAAGGTCATTTTTTCTCGGTCCCTTTAAGAGGTAGGAGTTAAACAAGCTTAGGTCTGCGGTGCCCAGGGGGGACCCCATCCAGCCCGCACTGAGTTTCATTCCTACCACCTTAGGAAAAAAAGTCATTATTTTGAGGCTTAGAAGTCATTTCTGCAATTCCCATAGAAAATCAACGGCGTCTCTATTCAATTGTGTGGAGCGCATATCAGGTGGGTTTTCTCTGCCGGCTTAAGAGATACACGTGAAACTAAAGCCGATCCTGGGTGCCTAGGGTGCCTGTCATCCAATCCGCACTGAATTTCATTTCTAGCACATAGCCAAAAAATCGCCCCATTGACTTACATTGGAGTGCAGAAAAGGTCATTTTTTCTCGGTCCCTTTAAGAGGTAGGAGTTAAACAAGCTTAGGTCTGCGGTGCCCAGGGGGGACCCCATCCAGCCCGCACTGAGTTTCATTCCTACCACCTTAGGAAAAAAAGTCATTATTTTGAGGCTTAGAAGTCATTTCTGCAATTCCCATAGAAAATCAACGGCGTCTCTATTCAATTGTGTGGAGCGCATATCAGGTGGGTTTTCTCTGCCGGCTTAAGAGATACACGTGAAACTAAAGCCGATCCTGGGTGCCTAGGGTGCCTGTCATCCAATCCGCACTGAATTTCATTTCTAGCACATAGCCAAAAAATCGCCCCATTGACTTACATTGGAGTGCAGAAAAGGTCATTTTTTCTCGGTCCCTTTAAGAGGTAGGAGTTAAACAAGCTTAGGTCTGCGGTGCCCAGGGGGGACCCCATCCAGCCCGCACTGAGTTTCATTCCTACCACCTTAGGAAAAAAAGTCATTATTTTGAGGCTTAGAAGTCATTTCTGCAATTCCCATAGAAAATCAACGGCGTCTCTATTCAATTGTGTGGAGCGCATATCAGGTGGGTTTTCTCTGCCGGCTTAAGAGATACACGTGAAACTAAAGCCGATCCTGGGTGCCTAGGGTGCCTGTCATCCAATCCGCACTGAATTTCATTTCTAGCACATAGCCAAAAAATCGCCCCATTGACTTACATTGGAGTGCAGAAAAGGTCATTTTTTCTCGGTCCCTTTAAGAGGTAGGAGTTAAACAAGCTTAGGTCTGCGGTGCCCAGGGGGGACCCCATCCAGCCCGCACTGAGTTTCATTCCTACCACCTTAGGAAAAAAAGTCATTATTTTGAGGCTTAGAAGTCATTTCTGCAATTCCCATAGAAAATCAACGGCGTCTCTATTCAATTGTGTGGAGCGCATATCAGGTGGGTTTTCTCTGCCGGCTTAAGAGATACACGTGAAACTAAAGCCGATCCTGGGTGCCTAGGGTGCCTGTCATCCAATCCGCACTG
This sequence comes from Dendropsophus ebraccatus, assembly GCF_027789765.1. Classification (NCBI taxonomy): domain Eukaryota; kingdom Metazoa; phylum Chordata; class Amphibia; order Anura; family Hylidae; genus Dendropsophus; species Dendropsophus ebraccatus. Next base: position 57,418 of record NW_027210517.1, read on the forward strand.
AATTTCATTTCTAGCACATAGCCAAAAAATCGCCCCATTGACTTACATTGGAGTGCAGAAAAGGTCATTTTTTCTCGGTCCCTTTAAGAGGTAGGAGTTAAACAAGCTTAGGTCTGCGGTGCCCAGGGGGGACCCCATCCAGCCCGCACTGAGTTTCATTCCTACCACCTTAGGAAAAAAAGTCATTATTTTGAGGCTTAGAAGTCATTTCTGCAATTCCCATAGAAAATCAACGGCGTCTCTATTCAATTGTGTGGAGCGCATATCAGGTGGGTTTTCTCTGCCGGCTTAAGAGATACACGTGAAACTAAAGCCGATCCTGGGTGCCTAGGGTGCCTGTCATCCAATCCGCACTGAATTTCATTTCTAGCACATAGCCAAAAAATCGCCCCATTGACTTACATTGGAGTGCAGAAAAGGTCATTTTTTCTCGGTCCCTTTAAGAGGTAGGAGTTAAACAAGCTTAGGTCTGCGGTGCCCAGGGGGGACCCCATCCAGCCCGCACTGAGTTTCATTCCTACCACCTTAGGAAAAAAAGTCATTATTTTGAGGCTTAGAAGTCATTTCTGCAATTCCCATAGAAAATCAACGGCGTCTCTATTCAATTGTGTGGAGCGCATATCAGGTGGGTTTTCTCTGCCGGCTTAAGAGATACACGTGAAACTAAAGCCGATCCTGGGTGCCTAGGGTGCCTGTCATCCAATCCGCACTGAATTTCATTTCTAGCACATAGCCAAAAAATCGCCCCATTGACTTACATTGGAGTGCAGAAAAGGTCATTTTTTCTCGGTCCCTTTAAGAGGTAGGAGTTAAACAAGCTTAGGTCTGCGGTGCCCAGGGGGGACCCCATCCAGCCCGCACTGAGTTTCATTCCTACCACCTTAGGAAAAAAAGTCATTATTTTGAGGCTTAGAAGTCATTTCTGCAATTCCCATAGAAAATCAACGGCGTCTCTATTCAATTGTGTGGAGCGCATATCAGGTGGGTTTTCTCTGCCGGCTTAAGAGATACACGTGAAACTAAAGCCGATCCTGGGTGCCTAGGGTGCCTGTCATCCAATCCGCACTGAATTTCATTTCTAGCACATAGCCAAAAAATCGCCCCATTGACTTACATTGGAGTGCAGAAAAGGTCATTTTTTCTCGGTCCCTTTAAGAGGTAGGAGTTAAACAAGCTTAGGTCTGCGGTGCCCAGGGGGGACCCCATCCAGCCCGCACTGAGTTTCATTCCTACCACCTTAGGAAAAAAAGTCATTATTTTGAGGCTTAGAAGTCATTTCTGCAATTCCCATAGAAAATCAACGGCGTCTCTATTCAATTGTGTGGAGCGCATATCAGGTGGGTTTTCTCTGCCGGCTTAAGAGATACACGTGAAACTAAAGCCGATCCTGGGTGCCTAGGGTGCCTGTCATCCAATCCGCACTGAATTTCATTTCTAGCACATAGCCAAAAAATCGCCCCATTGACTTACATTGGAGTGCAGAAAAGGTCATTTTTTCTCGGTCCCTTTAAGAGGTAGGAGTTAAACAAGCTTAGGTCTGCGGTGCCCAGGGGGGACCCCATCCAGCCCGCACTGAGTTTCATTCCTACCACCTTAGGAAAAAAAGTCATTATTTTGAGGCTTAGAAGTCATTTCTGCAATTCCCATAGAAAATCAACGGCGTCTCTATTCAATTGTGTGGAGCGCATATCAGGTGGGTTTTCTCTGCCGGCTTAAGAGATACACGTGAAACTAAAGCCGATCCTGGGTGCCTAGGGTGCCTGTCATCCAATCCGCACTGAATTTCATTTCTAGCACATAGCCAAAAAATCGCCCCATTGACTTACATTGGAGTGCAGAAAAGGTCATTTTTTCTCGGTCCCTTTAAGAGGTAGGAGTTAAACAAGCTTAGGTCTGCGGTGCCCAGGGGGGACCCCATCCAGCCCGCACTGAGTTTCATTCCTACCACCTTAGGAAAAAAAGTCATTATTTTGAGGCTTAGAAGTCATTTCTGCAATTCCCATAGAAAATCAACGGCGTCTCTATTCAATTGTGTGGAGCGCATATCAGGTGGGTTTTCTCTGCCGGCTTAAGAGATACACGTGAAACTAAAGCCGATCCTGGGTGCCTAGGGTGCCTGTCATCCAATCCGCACTGAATTTCATTTCTAGCACATAGCCAAAAAATCGCCCCATTGACTTACATTGGAGTGCAGAAAAGGTCATTTTTTCTCGGTCCCTTTAAGAGGTAGGAGTTAAACAAGCTTAGGTCTGCGGTGCCCAGGGGGGACCCCATCCAGCCCGCACTGAGTTTCATTCCTACCACCTTAGGAAAAAAAGTCATTATTTTGAGGCTTAGAAGTCATTTCTGCAATTCCCATAGAAAATCAACGGCGTCTCTATTCAATTGTGTGGAGCGCATATCAGGTGGGTTTTCTCTGCCGGCTTAAGAGATACACGTGAAACTAAAGCCGATCCTGGGTGCCTAGGGTGCCTGTCATCCAATCCGCACTGAATTTCATTTCTAGCACATAGCCAAAAAATCGCCCCATTGACTTACATTGGAGTGCAGAAAAGGTCATTTTTTCTCGGTCCCTTTAAGAGGTAGGAGTTAAACAAGCTTAGGTCTGCGGTGCCCAGGGGGGACCCCATCCAGCCCGCACTGAGTTTCATTCCTACCACCTTAGGAAAAAAAGTCATTATTTTGAGGCTTAGAAGTCATTTCTGCAATTCCCATAGAAAATCAACGGCGTCTCTATTCAATTGTGTGGAGCGCATATCAGGTGGGTTTTCTCTGCCGGCTTAAGAGATACACGTGAAACTAAAGCCGATCCTGGGTGCCTAGGGTGCCTGTCATCCAATCCGCACTGAATTTCATTTCTAGCACATAGCCAAAAAATCGCCCCATTGACTTACATTGGAGTGCAGAAAAGGTCATTTTTTCTCGGTCCCTTTAAGAGGTAGGAGTTAAACAAGCTTAGGTCTGCGGTGCCCAGGGGGGACCCCATCCAGCCCGCACTGAGTTTCATTCCTACCACCTTAGGAAAAAAAGTCATTATTTTGAGGCTTAGAAGTCATTTCTGCAATTCCCATAGAAAATCAACGGCGTCTCTATTCAATTGTGTGGAGCGCATATCAGGTGGGTTTTCTCTGCCGGCTTAAGAGATACACGTGAAACTAAAGCCGATCCTGGGTGCCTAGGGTGCCTGTCATCCAATCCGCACTGAATTTCATTTCTAGCACATAGCCAAAAAATCGCCCCATTGACTTACATTGGAGTGCAGAAAAGGTCATTTTTTCTCGGTCCCTTTAAGAGGTAGGAGTTAAACAAGCTTAGGTCTGCGGTGCCCAGGGGGGACCCCATCCAGCCCGCACTGAGTTTCATTCCTACCACCTTAGGAAAAAAAGTCATTATTTTGAGGCTTAGAAGTCATTTCTGCAATTCCCATAGAAAATCAACGGCGTCTCTATTCAATTGTGTGGAGCGCATATCAGGTGGGTTTTCTCTGCCGGCTTAAGAGATACACGTGAAACTAAAGCCGATCCTGGGTGCCTAGGGTGCCTGTCATCCAATCCGCACTGAATTTCATTTCTAGCACATAGCCAAAAAATCGCCCCATTGACTTACATTGGAGTGCAGAAAAGGTCATTTTTTCTCGGTCCCTTTAAGAGGTAGGAGTTAAACAAGCTTAGGTCTGCGGTGCCCAGGGGGGACCCCATCCAGCCCGCACTGAGTTTCATTCCTACCACCTTAGGAAAAAAAGTCATTATTTTGAGGCTTAGAAGTCATTTCTGCAATTCCCATAGAAAATCAACGGCGTCTCTATTCAATTGTGTGGAGCGCATATCAGGTGGGTTTTCTCTGCCGGCTTAAGAGATACACGTGAAACTAAAGCCGATCCTGGGTGCCTAGGGTGCCTGTCATCCAATCCGCACTGAATTTCATTTCTAGCACATAGCCAAAAAATCGCCCCATTGACTTACATTGGAGTGCAGAAAAGGTCATTTTTTCTCGGTCCCTTTAAGAGGTAGGAGTTAAACAAGCTTAGGTCTGCGGTGCCCAGGGGGGACCCCATCCAGCCCGCACTGAGTTTCATTCCTACCACCTTAGGAAAAAAAGTCATTATTTTGAGGCTTAGAAGTCATTTCTGCAATTCCCATAGAAAATCAACGGCGTCTCTATTCAATTGTGTGGAGCGCATATCAGGTGGGTTTTCTCTGCCGGCTTAAGAGATACACGTGAAACTAAAGCCGATCCTGGGTGCCTAGGGTGCCTGTCATCCAATCCGCACTGAATTTCATTTCTAGCACATAGCCAAAAAATCGCCCCATTGACTTACATTGGAGTGCAGAAAAGGTCATTTTTTCTCGGTCCCTTTAAGAGGTAGGAGTTAAACAAGCTTAGGTCTGCGGTGCCCAGGGGGGACCCCATCCAGCCCGCACTGAGTTTCATTCCTACCACCTTAGGAAAAAAAGTCATTATTTTGAGGCTTAGAAGTCATTTCTGCAATTCCCATAGAAAATCAACGGCGTCTCTATTCAATTGTGTGGAGCGCATATCAGGTGGGTTTTCTCTGCCGGCTTAAGAGATACACGTGAAACTAAAGCCGATCCTGGGTGCCTAGGGTGCCTGTCATCCAATCCGCACTGAATTTCATTTCTAGCACATAGCCAAAAAATCGCCCCATTGACTTACATTGGAGTGCAGAAAAGGTCATTTTTTCTCGGTCCCTTTAAGAGGTAGGAGTTAAACAAGCTTAGGTCTGCGGTGCCCAGGGGGGACCCCATCCAGCCCGCACTGAGTTTCATTCCTACCACCTTAGGAAAAAAAGTCATTATTTTGAGGCTTAGAAGTCATTTCTGCAATTCCCATAGAAAATCAACGGCGTCTCTATTCAATTGTGTGGAGCGCATATCAGGTGGGTTTTCTCTGCCGGCTTAAGAGATACACGTGAAACTAAAGCCGATCCTGGGTGCCTAGGGTGCCTGTCATCCAATCCGCACTGAATTTCATTTCTAGCACATAGCCAAAAAATCGCCCCATTGACTTACATTGGAGTGCAGAAAAGGTCATTTTTTCTCGGTCCCTTTAAGAGGTAGGAGTTAAACAAGCTTAGGTCTGCGGTGCCCAGGGGGGACCCCATCCAGCCCGCACTGAGTTTCATTCCTACCACCTTAGGAAAAAAAGTCATTATTTTGAGGCTTAGAAGTCATTTCTGCAATTCCCATAGAAAATCAACGGCGTCTCTATTCAATTGTGTGGAGCGCATATCAGGTGGGTTTTCTCTGCCGGCTTAAGAGATACACGTGAAACTAAAGCCGATCCTGGGTGCCTAGGGTGCCTGTCATCCAATCCGCACTGAATTTCATTTCTAGCACATAGCCAAAAAATCGCCCCATTGACTTACATTGGAGTGCAGAAAAGGTCATTTTTTCTCGGTCCCTTTAAGAGGTAGGAGTTAAACAAGCTTAGGTCTGCGGTGCCCAGGGGGGACCCCATCCAGCCCGCACTGAGTTTCATTCCTACCACCTTAGGAAAAAAAGTCATTATTTTGAGGCTTAGAAGTCATTTCTGCAATTCCCATAGAAAATCAACGGCGTCTCTATTCAATTGTGTGGAGCGCATATCAGGTGGGTTTTCTCTGCCGGCTTAAGAGATACACGTGAAACTAAAGCCGATCCTGGGTGCCTAGGGTGCCTGTCATCCAATCCGCACTGAATTTCATTTCTAGCACATAGCCAAAAAATCGCCCCATTGACTTACATTGGAGTGCAGAAAAGGTCATTTTTTCTCGGTCCCTTTAAGAGGTAGGAGTTAAACAAGCTTAGGTCTGCGGTGCCCAGGGGGGACCCCATCCAGCCCGCACTGAGTTTCATTCCTACCACCTTAGGAAAAAAAGTCATTATTTTGAGGCTTAGAAGTCATTTCTGCAATTCCCATAGAAAATCAACGGCGTCTCTATTCAATTGTGTGGAGCGCATATCAGGTGGGTTTTCTCTGCCGGCTTAAGAGATACACGTGAAACTAAAGCCGATCCTGGGTGCCTAGGGTGCCTGTCATCCAATCCGCACTGAATTTCATTTCTAGCACATAGCCAAAAAATCGCCCCATTGACTTACATTGGAGTGCAGAAAAGGTCATTTTTTCTCGGTCCCTTTAAGAGGTAGGAGTTAAACAAGCTTAGGTCTGCGGTGCCCAGGGGGGACCCCATCCAGCCCGCACTGAGTTTCATTCCTACCACCTTAGGAAAAAAAGTCATTATTTTGAGGCTTAGAAGTCATTTCTGCAATTCCCATAGAAAATCAACGGCGTCTCTATTCAATTGTGTGGAGCGCATATCAGGTGGGTTTTCTCTGCCGGCTTAAGAGATACACGTGAAACTAAAGCCGATCCTGGGTGCCTAGGGTGCCTGTCATCCAATCCGCACTGAATTTCATTTCTAGCACATAGCCAAAAAATCGCCCCATTGACTTACATTGGAGTGCAGAAAAGGTCATTTTTTCTCGGTCCCTTTAAGAGGTAGGAGTTAAACAAGCTTAGGTCTGCGGTGCCCAGGGGGGACCCCATCCAGCCCGCACTGAGTTTCATTCCTACCACCTTAGGAAAAAAAGTCATTATTTTGAGGCTTAGAAGTCATTTCTGCAATTCCCATAGAAAATCAACGGCGTCTCTATTCAATTGTGTGGAGCGCATATCAGGTGGGTTTTCTCTGCCGGCTTAAGAGATACACGTGAAACTAAAGCCGATCCTGGGTGCCTAGGGTGCCTGTCATCCAATCCGCACTGAATTTCATTTCTAGCACATAGCCAAAAAATCGCCCCATTGACTTACATTGGAGTGCAGAAAAGGTCATTTTTTCTCGGTCCCTTTAAGAGGTAGGAGTTAAACAAGCTTAGGTCTGCGGTGCCCAGGGGGGACCCCATCCAGCCCGCACTGAGTTTCATTCCTACCACCTTAGGAAAAAAAGTCATTATTTTGAGGCTTAGAAGTCATTTCTGCAATTCCCATAGAAAATCAACGGCGTCTCTATTCAATTGTGTGGAGCGCATATCAGGTGGGTTTTCTCTGCCGGCTTAAGAGATACACGTGAAACTAAAGCCGATCCTGGGTGCCTAGGGTGCCTGTCATCCAATCCGCACTGAATTTCATTTCTAGCACATAGCCAAAAAATCGCCCCATTGACTTACATTGGAGTGCAGAAAAGGTCATTTTTTCTCGGTCCCTTTAAGAGGTAGGAGTTAAACAAGCTTAGGTCTGCGGTGCCCAGGGGGGACCCCATCCAGCCCGCACTGAGTTTCATTCCTACCACCTTAGGAAAAAAAGTCATTATTTTGAGGCTTAGAAGTCATTTCTGCAATTCCCATAGAAAATCAACGGCGTCTCTATTCAATTGTGTGGAGCGCATATCAGGTGGGTTTTCTCTGCCGGCTTAAGAGATACACGTGAAACTAAAGCCGATCCTGGGTGCCTAGGGTGCCTGTCATCCAATCCGCACTGAATTTCATTTCTAGCACATAGCCAAAAAATCGCCCCATTGACTTACATTGGAGTGCAGAAAAGGTCATTTTTTCTCGGTCCCTTTAAGAGGTAGGAGTTAAACAAGCTTAGGTCTGCGGTGCCCAGGGGGGACCCCATCCAGCCCGCACTGAGTTTCATTCCTACCACCTTAGGAAAAAAAGTCATTATTTTGAGGCTTAGAAGTCATTTCTGCAATTCCCATAGAAAATCAACGGCGTCTCTATTCAATTGTGTGGAGCGCATATCAGGTGGGTTTTCTCTGCCGGCTTAAGAGATACACGTGAAACTAAAGCCGATCCTGGGTGCCTAGGGTGCCTGTCATCCAATCCGCACTGAATTTCATTTCTAGCACATAGCCAAAAAATCGCCCCATTGACTTACATTGGAGTGCAGAAAAGGTCATTTTTTCTCGGTCCCTTTAAGAGGTAGGAGTTAAACAAGCTTAGGTCTGCGGTGCCCAGGGGGGACCCCATCCAGCCCGCACTGAGTTTCATTCCTACCACCTTAGGAAAAAAAGTCATTATTTTGAGGCTTAGAAGTCATTTCTGCAATTCCCATAGAAAATCAACGGCGTCTCTATTCAATTGTGTGGAGCGCATATCAGGTGGGTTTTCTCTGCCGGCTTAAGAGATACACGTGAAACTAAAGCCGATCCTGGGTGCCTAGGGTGCCTGTCATCCAATCCGCACTGAATTTCATTTCTAGCACATAGCCAAAAAATCGCCCCATTGACTTACATTGGAGTGCAGAAAAGGTCATTTTTTCTCGGTCCCTTTAAGAGGTAGGAGTTAAACAAGCTTAGGTCTGCGGTGCCCAGGGGGGACCCCATCCAGCCCGCACTGAGTTTCATTCCTACCACCTTAGGAAAAAAAGTCATTATTTTGAGGCTTAGAAGTCATTTCTGCAATTCCCATAGAAAATCAACGGCGTCTCTATTCAATTGTGTGGAGCGCATATCAGGTGGGTTTTCTCTGCCGGCTTAAGAGATACACGTGAAACTAAAGCCGATCCTGGGTGCCTAGGGTGCCTGTCATCCAATCCGCACTGAATTTCATTTCTAGCACATAGCCAAAAAATCGCCCCATTGACTTACATTGGAGTGCAGAAAAGGTCATTTTTTCTCGGTCCCTTTAAGAGGTAGGAGTTAAACAAGCTTAGGTCTGCGGTGCCCAGGGGGGACCCCATCCAGCCCGCACTGAGTTTCATTCCTACCACCTTAGGAAAAAAAGTCATTATTTTGAGGCTTAGAAGTCATTTCTGCAATTCCCATAGAAAATCAACGGCGTCTCTATTCAATTGTGTGGAGCGCATATCAGGTGGGTTTTCTCTGCCGGCTTAAGAGATACACGTGAAACTAAAGCCGATCCTGGGTGCCTAGGGTGCCTGTCATCCAATCCGCACTGAATTTCATTTCTAGCACATAGCCAAAAAATCGCCCCATTGACTTACATTGGAGTGCAGAAAAGGTCATTTTTTCTCGGTCCCTTTAAGAGGTAGGAGTTAAACAAGCTTAGGTCTGCGGTGCCCAGGGGGGACCCCATCCAGCCCGCACTGAGTTTCATTCCTACCACCTTAGGAAAAAAAGTCATTATTTTGAGGCTTAGAAGTCATTTCTGCAATTCCCATAGAAAATCAACGGCGTCTCTATTCAATTGTGTGGAGCGCATATCAGGTGGGTTTTCTCTGCCGGCTTAAGAGATACACGTGAAACTAAAGCCGATCCTGGGTGCCTAGGGTGCCTGTCATCCAATCCGCACTGAATTTCATTTCTAGCACATAGCCAAAAAATCGCCCCATTGACTTACATTGGAGTGCAGAAAAGGTCATTTTTTCTCGGTCCCTTTAAGAGGTAGGAGTTAAACAAGCTTAGGTCTGCGGTGCCCAGGGGGGACCCCATCCAGCCCGCACTGAGTTTCATTCCTACCACCTTAGGAAAAAAAGTCATTATTTTGAGGCTTAGAAGTCATTTCTGCAATTCCCATAGAAATCAACGGGGTTCTATTCAATTGTGTGGAGCGCATATCAGGTGGGTTTTCTCTGCCGGCTTAAGAGATACACATGAAACTAAAGCCGATCCTGGGTCCCAGGGTGCCTGTCATCCAATCCGCACC
>NW_027210518.1:0-66979 GCF_027789765.1 Dendropsophus ebraccatus
TAATGGTAACATGTAATATAAAGATATCAGGGGAGGCTGCAGCACTCTGTACTAGTGACAACAGACAGCTCCCCCAGGTTAATGTCTATTCTAATGGTAACATGTAATATATAGACATTGGGGAGGCTGCAGCACTAGCGACACATACAGCTTCCTCCAGTGTAATGTCTATTCTAATGGTAACATGTATTATATAAACATCCGATGAGGCTTCAGCACTAGTGATACAGACAGCTTCCCCCCCAGAGTAATGTCCATTCTGATGGTAAACATGTATTATATAGACATCAGGGGAGGCTGCAGCATTAGTGCCACAGACAGCTTCCTCCAGTGTAATGTCTATTCTAATAGTAACATGTAATATATAGACATCAGGGGAGGCTTCAGCACTAGTGACACAGACCGCTTCCCCCCCCCCACACACCCCCCCCCCCCCCCCCCAGAGTAATGTCTATTCTAATGGTAACATGTATTATATAGAAATCAGGGGAGGCTGCAGCACTAGTGACACAGACAGCTTCCTCCAGTGTAATGTCTATTCTAATAGTAACATGTAATATATAGACATCAAGGGAGGCTTCAGCACTAGTGACACAGACAGCTTCCCCCCCCCCCCCCCCCCCAGAGTAATGTCTATTCTAATGGTAACATGTATTATATAGGACATCAGGGGAGGCTGCAGCACTGGTAACACAGACAGCTTCCCCCCCAGAGTAATGCCCTATTCTAATGGTAACATGTAATATATAGACATCAGGGGAGGCTGCAGCACTTGTGACACAGACAGCTTCCCAGCGTTATGTCTGTATAATGGTAACATTTCTCTATGACATTTCTATCGTGTCTCTGTAACATCTCTGATGTCTCTATCATGTGCCTCTATGAAAAAAGTTTTTTGAAACAACAAAACACTTTGAGGTGTGAAGAAGCTCGGTCTCAGCCCATCCTGTCCTAGTTTCTGTGAAGGAGGGGGACATGCATGATGACCACCAGTAGGGGGCAGTAATAACCCTAAACTATTCATCCATCTGACTAATAAAGACTATCCCCCCTCATCTATACAGTACCTGCAGCAATGTAACACTCTGAATATAATAAATGTTATGTAATCCACACCGGAGTCCCAGATTACACATATATCTACATTTACAGGGCCAGAGCACTATAGTCAGCCTCTCTCCTGCCTGGAATGGCTGATAACAGGGAGCAATAGACTGCCCCATCAGAACTGACAGCAGATGCAGAACATGAAGCCTTCACCGAATGCCTACAATGTAGTGTGAGTATGAGTGTGGCTGGTGGCACAGCAGAGTGGAGGAGCGCGCGTCCTGAGTGACCCCTCACACAACAGAGTTGGGAGCGCGCGTCCTTAGTGACCCCTCCACCCTCACACAGCAGAGCCAGGAGCGCGCGTCCTGAGTGACCCCTCCACCCTCACACAGCAGAGTGGGAAGCGTGCGTCCTGAGTGACCCCTCCACCCTCACACAGCAGAGTGGGGAGCGCGCGTCCTGAGTGACCCCTCCACCCTCACACAGCAGAGTGGGAAGCGTGCGTCCTGAGTGACCCCTCCACCCTCACACAGCAGAGTGGGAGCTGCGCGTCCTGAGTGACCCCTCCACCCTCACACAGCAGAGTGGGAAGCGCGCGTCCTGAGTGACTCCTCCACCCTCACACAGCAGCGACGTCCAGGGCTGAGTCCATCAGAGTGAATCCCTCAGTTAGTCGGGTTCCACCGTACACTTCCATGGTCACCATCTGTCTCGTGTTCAGTAACTTGCCATTGTCTTTCAGTTGGGTGTGGCTTCTTAGGCCGACCCCTGAGGAGCGGTCAGCTACACACCAGGCAAAGCTTGCCAGGACTCTGCAGCCGGCTCTCCCTTACTCCTCACCTCTCGTCCCGCAGCTAGCACTCACTGAGTGATCGTAACTCAGGTATCGGATGAGTCGGCCTGGGAGAGGCAGCGTGTCCAGCAGATTCAGACGATTTCTGTCCAGCAAACTCCGCACCTTCAGACGGCACAGGTGGGTAAGTGGTCGGGGAGGTTCTAGAGGAGGAACAGAGGAGCAACATTTAGGAAATGGGTCGACTCATGTAACAATGGATGTCTGTGTGTGGTATCCCACCCTCCACCAGGGACAATGGGCTCCTATCTGTGGTATCCCACCCTCCACCAGGGACAATGGGCTCCTATCTGTGGTATCCCACCCTCCACCAGGGACAATGGGTTTCTCTATGTGGTATCCCACCCTCCCACCAGGGACAATGGGCTCCTATCTGTGGTATCCCACCCCCCACCAGGGACAATGGGTTCCTATATGTGATATCCCACCCCCCCATCAGGGACAATGGGTTCCTATATGTGGTATCCCACCCTCCACCAGGGACAATGGGCTCCTATATGTGGTATTCCACCCTCCACCAGGGACAATGGGTTTCTCTATGTGGTATCCCACCCTCCACCAGGGACAATAGACTCCTATCTGTGGTATCCCACCCCCCACCAGGGACAATGGGCTCCTATATGTGGTATCCCACCCCCCACCAGGGACAATGGGCTCCTATATGTGGTATTCCACCCTCCACCAGGGACAATGGGTTTCTCTATGTGGTATCCCACCCTCCACCAGGGACAATAGACTCCTATCTGTGGTATCCCACCCCCCACCAGGGACAATGGGCTCCTATATGTGGTATCCCACCCTCCACCAGGGACAATGGGCTCCTATCTGTGGTATCCCACCCTCCACCAGGGAAAATGGGCTTCTATGTGTGGTATCCAAAGGGTGACCCCTAATCCCACAGACACAGCTCAGTGTTCTAACACACCGCTCCAGCTGGAGTCATCTTATGTACGGGGTTAGAAGGGGCAGTACCTGCTTTTCTCTTAATACAATCCCATTCTGAGTAGCTGTCTAGATGTTCCATTAATCGAGAACAGAGGCGAACGTTCCCGACATAATCCAGGAGCACATCAATAATGGGGCCGGCCCAGCGACTCAACTCCGGGGTGGGAAACCATCTCACAGAACTAGGGGAAGGAAAAAACAAATCACTGAGAGGTACCGTTACACTACAACAGCATGAAAGCTAGGGTGCACTATTATAATAGTTATATTCCTGTATATAGGGGCAGTATTATAGTAGGTATATCCCTGTATATAGGAGCAGTATTATAGTAGTTATATCCCTGTATATAGGAGCAGTATTATAGTAGTTATATTCCTGTATATAGGGGGCAGTATTATAGTGTTATATCCCTGTATATAGGGAGCAGTATTATAGTAGTTATATCCCTGTATATAGGGGCAGTATTATAGTAGTTATATCCCTGTATATAGGAGCAGTATTATAGTAGGTATATCCCTGTATATAGGAGCAGTATTATAGTAGTTATATTCCTGTATATAGGAGCAGTATTATAGTAGTTATATCCCTGTATATAGGGAGCAGTATTATAGTAGTATATCCCTGTATATAGGGGCAGTATTATAGTAGTTATATCCTTGTATATAGGAGCAGTATTATAGTAGGTATATCCCTGTATATAGGAGCAGTATTATAGTAGTTTATATTCCTGTATATAGGAGCAGTATTATAGTAGTTATATCCCTGTATATAGGGGCAGTATTATAGTAGTATATCCCTGTATATAGGAGCAGTATTATAGTAGGTATATCCCTGTATATAGGAGCAGTATTATAGTAGTTATATTCCTGTATATAGGGAGCAGTATTATAGTAGTTATATCCCTGTATATAGGAGCAGTATATAGTAGTTATATCCCTGTATATAGGAGCAGTATTATAGTAGTTATATTCCTGTATATAGGGGCAGTATTATAGTATATTCCTGTATATAGGAGCAGTATTATAGTAGTTATATTCCTGTATATAGGGGCAGTATTATACTAGTATATTCCTGTATATAGGAGGCAGTATTATAGTAGTTATATTCCTGTATATAGGAGCAGTATTATAGTAGTTGTATCCCTGTATATAGGGGCAGTATTATAGTAGTTATATCCCTGTATATAGGGGCAGTATTATAGTAGTTATATCCCTGTATATAGGGGCAGTATTATAGTAGTTATTTTCCTGTATAGGAGTTGAGGAAGCTGGAAGAGCCTTGTTCTCCTCCCTCTGCGGCAGCTCCATAGGAATGAATAGAGGCACAGTTCAGGTGCCGTACCTGTGGTCTAGTCATAACACAGAATCTGGGGAGCTATAAGGAAATTGGCGGGAGGTTCGGAGGTCGGAGCCCTTGTGATCTCTCAATTGTCCCCTATCCACAAGTATTTTTTCTTGAAATTTCCTTTTAAGCCACAATTTGTAATAACAGGGAAGTGGAGTGGTTTGTACCTGGACAATTTTTGGCTGTTTATGATCTTGGGGTATATCATCTCGTCTCTGATCCTGGATGGGGGGATGAGGGCCACTTCCATATGGACAAGTAAAGCAGGAATCTGCCTCGCAGCCTTGATCCATGATAAACTTCATCAGGCTGAGACACTTCATAGAGAACATGATGGTGGCCGGGAAGGAGGTGGGATGAGTGGCCACATATGCGTTTATATTTGCCCCATGATCCAGAAGCATCTTCATGGTGGTTACACAGCCATGTCGTATGGAGATCAGCAGCGGATTGATAATATCGATATTGGGGTTGGCTCCGGCTTCCAGCAGCAATCTAGTCGCATATATATTGTTGTTTATAACAGAAAAGTAAAGTGCGGTGCTGCGCCTGTCCTCGTAGAGCCGGGCCCGGTCAAAGGACAGGCTGAAGTTCACATCATAGCCGGCGTTGATGAGCTCCTCCAAGATGTCGTCATTGTTACGCTCTGCGGCGATGTGTAAGGGGCTTATCCCGCTCCGCTTCACCCGCACACGACTGGTCACAGGGATCAGCATGGAGACTATGCTAAAATATACAGAATATAAGGGGATTAGCAGAGGTGTGTCCAGATATATACTAAATTATAAGAAAAATATATATATGTATAATGCAGTAATATGACATCACTGAGATAATAAGTCAGTAATATGACATCACTGAGATAATAAGTCAGTAATATGACCCCTCTTCCTTACATCCCTGGTTATAAGGTACAGGTCAGGGGAAGCTGCAGGGTGGGCTTCACCCTCTATACTGTCTCCATGTTACATATACCCCTCCCTCCTCTGGTCATATACTGTTATATGTCACTGAGGGCGGACCCTCCATGTTACATATACCCCTCCCTCCTCTGGTCATATACGTTATATGTCACTGATGGCGGACCCTCCATGTTACATATACCCCTCCCTCCTCTGGTCATATACTGTTATATGTCACTAATGGCGGACCCTCCATGTTACATATACCCCTCCCTCCTCTGGTCATATACTGTTATATGTCACTGATGGCGGACCCTCCATGTTACATATACCCCTCCCTCCTCTCCTCTGGTCATATACTGTTATATGTCACTGATGGCGGACCCTCCATGTTACATATACCCCTCCCTCCTCTCCTCTGGTCATATACTGTTATGTCACTGATGGCGGACCCTCCATGTTACATATACCCCTCCCTCCCCTCCTCATATACGTTATATGTCACTGATGGCGGACCCTCCATGTTACATATACCCCTCCCCTCCTCTCCTCATATACTGTTATATGTCACTGATGGCGGACCCTCCATGTTACATATACCCCTCCCTCCTCTGGTCATATACTGTTATATGTCACTAATGGCGGACCCTCCATGTTACATATACCCCTCCCTCCTCTGGTCATATACTGTTATATGTCACTGATAGCGGACCCTCCATGTTACATATACCCCTCCTCTCCTCATATACGTTATATGTCACTGATGGCGGACCCTCCATGTTACATATACCCCTCCCTCCTTCTCTGGTCTTGTGGGGGCTGGATATATACCGTCACTAATAGCGGACCCCCCATGTCGGGCAGATTCCTGAGCGATGACATCAGACCTGACAGCGTACGCATCACCAGTGCCAGATGTCAGTGTGATCTCCCTCCCCTCATGCTGACTCTTAGAGGGGCAGAGGTTAGGGGTCAGGGGGTGGGGCTGACTCACTTGTCGTTGTCCCGCTTCTTGGAGGCGATGTGGATGGGTAAGAAGCCGTCTTTATTTTGCTTGTTGGCGTCGGCTCCTTGGGACAGAAGGAACTCTACAATGTCGTCGTGGCCGTTCTTGGAGGCTTCGTAGAGGGCGGTGGCGCTGTCGTTGGCCTGGGTGTTTATGTCAGCTCCTGGGAGGAAGAAATCATCACTTAAAGGGATTGTTCATCCATACAGCTCCCACCATTGCGGTTGTCCTCGCCACTTACCGCATTTGACAATGTAGCGCAGCGCCTCCAGCTGGCCGCTCTGCGCTGCCACAAATAAGGGCGAGATGCCGTAACAGTTCTTGGCTTCAATCTTGGCTCCGCCCTTCACCAAGAGATCAATGATGTCCAGAGCGTTCCGGGCCACCGCCTCGTGCAGCGCCGTCCAGCCCTGGTTACAGCGGTGGTTGACGTCCGCCCGGTACTCCACAAGCATCTTCACCGCCTCATTGTTCTTCCGCTCACACGCTGCAAACACATAGAAGTTATAATGTATCTAAGCCTGTCATGTGGGATACCCCCCTCCAGGCCTGTGTAACTCTGGGCTGGCAGCCATATGTATCTTACCTTTATACAGCGGGGTTTCTCGGGCCTTGTTCACAATGTCGGGTTCGGCTCCGGATTGCAGCAGGAACTGTATACAGCCCAGATGTCCCTTCAGTGTGGAGAGATAGAGCGCAGTCTCCTCCTGCAACGTCCGCTGGTCAATGGCAGCCGGATAGGCTGCACAGAGGAGCCAGGATTACTGCACGTTACAGGGGGCAGCCACACAGTGACAGGGGGCAGCCGCACAGTGACAGGCAGGTATACAGTGATAGGCAGCAGCCACACACTGACAGGCAGGTATACAGTGACAGACAGGTATACAGTGACAGGGGGCAGCCACACACTGATAGGAGGCGGTAGCCGCACAGTGACGGGGCAGCAGCCCGCACAGTGACAGGCAGGTATACAGTGACAGGAGGCAGCAGGTATACAGTGACAGGGGGCAGCAGGTATACAATGACAGACGGAAGCCATACAGTGACAGGCAGGTATACAGTGATAGGCAGCAGCCACTCACTGACAGGGGGCAGCCATACAGTGACAGGATGGCAGCAGGTATACATTGACAGGGGGCAGCCACACACTGACAGGGGGCAGCCACACACTGACAGGGGGCAGCCACACACTGACAGGGGGCAGGTATACAGTGACAGGGGGCAGCAGCCACACAGTGACAGGGGGCAGCAGCCGCACAATGACAGGCAGATGAACTCTGACAGGGAGCTATGTAGTGACAGGGGGGCCAGCCCGCACACTGACAGGGAGCTATGTAGTGACAGGGGGGCAGCCGCACACTGACAGGGAGCTATGTAGTGACGGGGGCAGCCGCACAGTGACAGGGGGGCAGCCGCACAGTGACAGGGAGCTATGTAGTGACAGGGGGCTATGTAGTGACAGGGGGCAGCCGCACAGTGACAAGGAGCTATGTAGTGACAGGGGGCAGCAGGTATACAGTGACGGGAGACAGCAGGTATACAGTGACGGGGGGCAGCAGGTATACAGTGACGGGGGGCAGCAGGTATACAGTGACAGGGAGCTATGTAGAGGACTGGGGGCAGCCGCACAGTGACAGAGAGCTATGTAGTGACAGGGGGCAGCCGCACAGTGACGGAGCCATGTAGTGACAGGGGGCAGCCGCACAGTGACGGAGCCATGTAGTGACAGGGGGCAGCCGCACAGTGACAGGGGGCAGTCGCACAGTGACAAGGAGCAGCCGCACAGTGACAGGCAGCCATACAATGACAGGCAGCTATGTGGTGACAGCCATACAGAATATACCAGATATAGGCTTCCAACCTTTGACTAGCAGCTGGAGGCAGTGCAGGGAGCCGTAGTAGGCGGCCTCATGCAGCGGCAGCCAGCCCTCCTTATTGGCCTCGCACAGTCTCCTCCCCGATTTCATCAGGTCACTCAGCGCCGCCGCATCGTCTTTTTTGATCATCTCCTCAATGGGGTTCAGTTCTCTGAGAGAGGAAAGAGGGGTCTGTATGAGAGGAAGTAAAATCTGCCCCCTCCAGCCCCCGGCAACAGCCCCATAGTGATCCCATAACCCCATCCAGACCCTGACATCTGCCCCATAGTGACCTAATAACCCCAACATCTGCCCCAAAGTGACCCCTTCACTCCAACATCTGCCCCATAGTAACTCCATCCAGCCCCCAACATCTGCCCCATAGAGACCGAAAAAAAATATATGCCCCAATATAACCATCCCCATCACCACCATGTGTGCCCCAATATAACCATCCCCAGCACCAACACCACCATGTGTGCCCCAATATAACCATCCCCAACACCACCATGTGTGCCCCAATATAACCATCCCCAACACCATTATGTGTGCCCCAATATAACCATCCCCAACACCACCATGTGCTCCAATATAACCATCCCCAACACCACCATGTGTGCCCCAATATAACCATCCCCAACACCACCATGTGTGCCCCAATATAACCATCCCCAACACCACCATGTGTGCACCAATATAACCATCCCCAACACCACCATGTGTGCCCCAATATAACCATCCCCATGACCACCATGTGTGCCCCAATATAACCATCCCCATCACCACCATGTGTGCCCCAATATAACCATCCCCATCACCACCATGTGTGCTCCAATATAACCATCCCCAGCACCACCATGTGTGCCCCAATATAACCATCCCCATCACCACCATGTGTGCCCCAATATAACCATCCCCAACACCACCATGTGTGCTCCAATATAACCATCCCCATCACCACCAAGTGTGCTCCAATATAACCATCCCCATCACCACCATGTGTGCCCCAATATAACCATCCCCAACACCACCATGTGTGCTCCAATAAACCCGTCCCCAACACCACCATGTGTGCCCCAATATAACCATCCCCAGCACCAACACCACCATGTGTGCCTTAATATAACCATCCCCATCACCACAATGTGTGCCCCAATATAACCATCCACATCCCCAACACCACCATGTGTGCCCCAATATAACCATCCCCATTACCACCATGTGTGCCCCAATATAACCATCCCCATCAGCACCATGTGTGCCCCAATATAACCATCCCCAGCACCACCATGTGTGCCCCAATATAACCATCCCCAACACCACCATGTGTGCTCCAATATAACCATCCCCATCACCACCAAGTGTGCTCCAATATAACCATCCCCATCCCCACCATGTGTGCTCCAATATAACCATCCCCATCACCACCATGTATGCCCCAATATAACCATCCCCAACACCACCATGTGTGCTCCAATAAACCCATCCCCAACACCACCATGTGTGCCCCAATATAACCATCCCCAGCACCAACACCACCATGTGTGCCCCAATATAACCATCCCCATCACCACCATGTGTGCCCCAATATAACCATCCCCATCACCACCATGTGTGCTCCAATATAACCATCCCCATCCCCAACACCACCATGTGTGCCCCAATATAACCATCCCCATCACCACCATGTGTGCCCCAAAATAACCATCCCCATCACCACCATGTGTGCTCCAATATAACCATCCCCATCACCACCATGTGTGCCCCAATATAACCATCCCCATCCCCACCATGTGTACCCCAATATAACCATCCCCATCACCACCATGTGTGCCCCAATATAACCATCCCCAACACCACCATGTGTGCTCATATATAACCATCCCCATCACCACCATGTGTGCTCCAATATAACCATCCCCAGCACCAACACCACCATGTGTGCCCCAATATAACCATCCCCAACACCATGTGTGCCCCAATATAACCATCCCCAACACCACCATGTGTGCCCCAATATAACCATCCCCAACACCACCATGTGTGCCCCAATATATTATCCCCAACACCACCATGTGTGCCCCAATATAACCATCCCCAACACCACCATGTGTGCTCATATATAACCATCCCCAGCACCACCATGTGTGCTCCAATATAACCATCCCCAACACCACCATGTGTGCCCCAATATAACCATCCCCATCACCACCATGTGTGCTCCAATATAACCATCCCCAACACCACCATGTGTGCTCCAATATAACCATCCCCAACACCACCATGTGTGCCCTAATATAATCATCCCCAACACCACCATGTGTGCTCCAATATAACCATCCCCAATACCACCATGTGTGCCCCAATATAACCATCCCCATCACCACCATGTGTGCTCATATATAACCATCCCCAACACCACCATGTGCTCCAATATAACCATCCCCAACACCACCATGTGTGCCCCAATATAACCATCCCCAGCACCAACACCACCATGTGTGCCCCAATATAACCATCCCCAATACCAACACCACCATGTGTGCACCAATATAACCACCCCCAACACCACCATGTGTGCCCCAATATAACCATCCCCAGCACCAACATGTGTGCTCCAATATAACCGTCCCCATCCCCATCACCACCATGTGTGCCCCAATATAACCATCCCCAACACCACCATGTGTGCTCCAATATAACCATCCCCAACACCACCATATGTGCCCCAATATAACCATCCCCAGCACCAACACCACCATGTGTGCCCCAATATAACCATCCCTAATACCAACACCACCATGTGTGCCCCAATATAACCATCCCCAACACCACTATGTGTGCTCCAATATAACCATCCCCAGCACCACCATGTGCTCCCAATATAACCATCCCCATCACCACCAAGTGTGCCCCAATATAACCATCCCCATCACCACCAAGTGTGCCCTAATATAACCATCCCCATCACCACCATGTGTGCTCCAATATAACCATCCCCATCACCACCATGTGTGCTCCAATATAAAAATCCCTATCACCACCATGTGTGCTCCAATATAACCTTCCCCATCCCTATCACCACCATGTGTGCCCCAATATAACCATCCCCAACACCACCATGTGTGCTCCAATATAACCATCCCCATCCCCACCATGTGTGCCCCAATATAACCATCCCAAATACCGACACCACCATGTGTGCTCCAATATAACCATCCCCATCACCACCATGTGTGCCCCAATATAACCATCCCCAACACCACCATGTGTTCTCCAATATAACCATCCCAACACCACCATGTGTGCCCCAATATAACCATCCCCAATACCAACACCACCATGTGTGCTCCAATATTACCATCCCCAACACCACCATGTGTTCTCCAATATAACCATCCCCAACACCACCATGTGTGCCCCAATATAACCATCCCCAATACCAACACCACCATGTGTGCCCCAATATAACCATCCCCAACACCACCATGTGCTCCAATATAACCATCCCCAACACCACCATGTGCTCCAATATAACCATCCCCAACACCACCATGTGTGCTCCAATATAACCGTCCCCAACACCACCATGTGTTCTCCAATATAACCATCCCCAGCACCAACACCATCATGTGTGCCCCAATATAACCATCCCCAATACCAACACCACCATGTGTTCTCCAATATAACCATCCCCAACACCACCATGTGTTCTCCAATATAACCATCCCAACACCACCATGTGTGCCCCAATATAACCATCCCCAACACCACAATGTGTTCTCCAATATAACCATCCCAACACCACCATGTGTGCCCCAATATAACCATCCCCAACACCACAATGTGTTCTCCAATATAACCATCCCAACACCACCATGTGTGCCCCAATATAACCATCCCCAACACCACAATGTGTTCTCCAATATAACCATCCCAACACCACCATGTGTGCCCCAATATAACCATCCCCAATACCAACACCACCATGTGTGCCCCAATATAACCATCCCCAACACCACCATGTGTGCTCCAATATAACCATCCCCAACACCACCATGTGTTCTCCAATATAACCATCCCCAACACCACCATGTGTTCTCCAATATTACCATCCCCAACACCACCATGTGTGCTCCAATATAACCATTCCCAACACCACCATGTGTGCTCCAATATAACCATCCCCAACACCACCATGTGCTCCAATATAACCATTCCCAACACCACCATGTGTTCTCCAATATAACCATCCCCAACACCACTGTGTGTTCTCCAATATTACCATCCCCAACACCACCATGTGTGCTCCAATATAACCATTCCCAACACCACCATGTGTGCTCCAATATAACTATCCCCAACACCACCATGTGCTCCAATATAACCATTCCCAACACCACCATGTGTGCTCCAATATAACCATCCCCAACACCACCATGTGCTCCAATATAACCATTCCCAATACCACCATGTGTGCTCCAATATAACCATCCCCAGCACCAACACCACCATGTGTGCTCCAATATAACCATCCCCAACACCACCATGTGTGCTCCAATATAACCATCCTCAGCACCAACACCACCATGTGTGCCCCAATATAACCATCCCCAACACCACCATGTGTGCCCCAATATAACCATCCCCAACACCACCATGTGTGCCCCAATATAACCATCCCCAGCACCAACATGTGTGCCCAATATAAACGTCCCAACACCACCATGTGTGCCCCAATATAACCATCCCCAATACCAACACCACCATGTGTGCTCCAATATAACCATCCCCAACACCACCATGTGTGCTCCAATATAACCATCCCCAACACCACCATGTGTGCCCCAATATAACCATCCCCAACACCACCATGTGTGCCCCAATATAACCATCGCCAACACCACCATGTGTGCTCCAATATAACCATCCCCAGCACCAACACCACCATGTGTGCCCCAATATAACCATCCCCAACACCACCATGTGTGCCCCAATATAACCAGACCCAGCACCACCATGTGTGCTCCAATATAACCATCCCCAACACCACCATGTGTGCTTCAATATAACCATCCCCAGCACCAACACCACCATGTGTGCTCCAATATAACCATCCCCAACACCACCATGTGTGCCCCAATATAACCATCCCCAACACCACCATCCCCAGCACCAACATGTGTGCCCAATATAAACGTCCCAAAACCACCATGTGTGCCCCAATATAACCATCCCCAACACCACCATGTGTGCCCCAATATAACCATCCCCAGCACCACCATGTGTGCTCCAATATAACCATCCCCAACACCACCATGTGTGCTCCAATATAACCATCCCCAACACCACCATGTGTGCCCCAATATAACCATCCCCAATACCAACATGTGTGCCCAATATAACCGTCCCAACACCACCATGTGTGCTCCAATATAACCATCCCCAACACCACCATGTGTGCTCCAATATAACCATCCCCAACACCACCATGTGTGCCCCAATATAACCATCCCCAACACCACCATGTGTGCCCCAATATAACCATCCCCAGCACCACCATATGTGCTCCAATATAACCATCCCCAACACCACCATGTGTGCCCCAATATAACCATCCCCAGCACCACCATGTGTGCTCCAATATAACCATTCCTAACACCACCATGTGTGCTCCAATATAACCATCCCCAACACCACCATGTGCTCCAATATAACCATTCCCAATACCACCATGTGTGCTCCAATATAACCATCCCCAGCACCAACACCACCATGTGTGCTCCAATATAACCATCCCCAACACCACCATGTGTGCTCCAATATAACCATCCCCAGCACCAACACCACCATGTGTGCCCCAATATAACCATCCCCAACACCACCATGTGTGCCCCAATATAACCATCCCCAACACCACCATGTGTGCCCCAATATAACCATCCCCAGCACCAACATGTGTGCCCAATATAAACGTCCCAACACCACCATGTGTGCCCCAATATAACTATCCCCAATACCAACACCACCATGTGTGCTCCAATATAACCATCCCCAACACCACCATGTGTGCTCCAATATAACCATCCCCAACACCACCATGTGTGCCCCAATATAACCATCCCCAACACCACCATGTGTGCCCCAATATAACCATCCCCAACACCACCATGTGTGCTCCAATATAACCATCCCCAGCACCAACACCACCATGTGTGCCCCAGTATAACCATCCCCAACACCACCATGTGTGCCCCAATATAACCAGACCCAGCACCACCATGTGTGCTCCAATATAACCATCCCCAACACCACCATGTGTGCTTCAATATAACCATCCCCAGCACCAACACCACCATGTGTGCTCCAATATAACCATCCCCAACACCACCATGTGTGCCCCAATATAACCATCCCCAACACCACCATCCCCAGCACCAACATGTGTGCCCAATATAAACGTCCCAAAACCACCATGTGTGCCCCAATATAACCATCCCCAACACCATCATGTGTGCCCCAATATAACCATCCCCAGCACCACCATGTGTGCTCCAATATAACCATCCCCAACACCACCATGTGTGCTCCAATATAACCATCCCCAACACCACCATGTGTGCCCCAATATAACCATCCCCAATACCAACATGTGTGCCCAATATAACCGTCCCAACACCACCATGTGTGCTCCAATATAACCATCCCTAACACCATTATGTGTGCTCCAATATAACCATCCCCAACACCACCATGTGTGCTCCAATATAACCATCCCCAATACCAACACCACCATGTGTGCTCCAATATAACCATCCCCAACACCACCATGTGTGCCCCAATATAACCATCCCCAACACCACCATGTGTGCCCCAATATAACCATCCCCAGCACCACCATGTGTGCTCCAATATAACCATCCCCAACACCACCATGTGTGCCCCAATATAACCATCCCCAGCACCACCATGTGTGCTCCAATATAACCATCCCCAACACCACCATGTGTGCTCCAATATAACCTTCTCCAGCACCAACACCACCATGTGTGCTCCAATATAACCATCCCCAACACCACCATGTGTGCCCCAATATAACCATCCCCAACACCACCATGTGTGCTCCAATATAACCATCCCCAGCACCAACATGTGTGCCCCAATATAACCATCCCCAACACCACCATGTGTGCCCCAATATAACCATCCCCATCCCCACCATGTGTGCTCCAATATAACCGTCCCCAACACCACCATGTGTGCTCATATATAACCATCCCCATCACCACCATGTGTGCTCCAATATAACCATCCCCAGCACCAACACCACCATGTGTGCCCCAATATAACCATCCCCAACACCATGTGTGCCCCAATATAACCATCCCCAACACCACCATGTGTGCCCCATTATAACCATCCCCAACACCACCATGTGTGCCCCAATATAACCATCCCCAACACCACCATGTGTGCCCCAATATAACATCCCCATCACCACCATGTGTGCCCCAATATAACCATACCCATCACCACCATGTGTGCCCCAATATAACCATCCCCAACACCACCATGTGTGCTCATATATAACCATCCCCAACACCACCATGTGTGCTCCAATATAACCATCCCCAACACCACCATGTGTGCCCCAATATAACCATCCCCATCACCACCATGTGTGCTCCAATATAACCATCCCCAACACCACCATGTGCTCCAATATAACCATCCCCAACACCACCATGTGCTCCAATATAACCATCCCCAACACCACCATGTGTGCCCTAATATAACCATCCCCAACACCACCATGTGTGCTCATATATAACCATCCCCAACACCACCATGTGCTCCAATATAACCATCCCCAACACCACCATGTGTGCCCCAATATAACCATCCCCAGCACCAACACCACCATGTGTGCCCCAATATAACCATCCCCAATACCAACACCACCATGTGTGCGCCAATATAACCACCCCCAACACCACCATGTGTGCCCCAATATAACCATCCCCAGCACCAACATGTGTGCTCCAATATAACCGTCCCCATCCCCATCACCACCATGTGTGCCCCAATATAACCATCCCCAACACCACCATGTGTGCTCCAATATAACCATCCCTAACACCACCATATGTGCCCCAATATAACCATCCCCAGCACCAACACCACCATGTGTGCCCCAATATAACCATCCCTAATACCAACACCACCATGTGTGCTCCAATACAACCATCCCCAACACCACTATGTGTGCTCCAATATAACCATCCCCAGCACCACCATGTGCTCCAATATAACCATCCCCATCACCACCAAGTGTGCCCCAATATAACCATCCCCATCACCACCAAGTGTGCCCCAATATAACCATCCCCATCACCACCATGTGTGCTCCAATATAACCATCCCCATCACCACCATGTGTGCTCCAATATAAAAATCCCTATCACCACCATGTGTGCTCCAATATAACCTTCCCCATCCCTATCACCACCATGTGTGCCCCAATATAACCATCCCCAACACCACCATGTGTGCTCCAATATAATCATCCCCATCCCCACCATGTGTGCCCCAATATAACCATCCCAAATACCGACACCACCATGTGTGCTCCAATATAACCATCCCCAACACCACCATGTGTTCTCCAATATAACCATCCCCAACACCACCATGTGTGCCCCAATATAACCATCCCCAACACCACCATGTGTGCCCCAATATAACCATCCCCAACACCACCATGTGTTCTCCAATATAACCATCCCAACACCACCATGTGTGCCCCAATATAACCATCCCCAATACCAACACCACCATGTGTGCTCCAATATTACCATCCCCAACACCACCATGTGTTCTCCAATATAACCATCCCGAACACCACCATGTGTGCCCCAATATAACCATCCCCAATACCAACACCACCATGTGTGCTCCAATATAACCATCCCCAACACCACCACTTGTGCTCCAATATAACCATCCCCAACACCACCATGTGCTCCAATATAACCATCCCCAACACCACCATGTGCTCCAATATAACCATCCCCAACACCACCATGTGTGCTCCAATATAACCGTCCCCAACACCACCATGTGTTCTCCAATATAACCATCCCCAGCACCAACACCACCATGTGTGCCCCAATATAACCATCCCCAATACCAACACCACCATGTGTGCTCCAATATAACCATCCCCAACACCACCATGTGTTCTCCAATATAACCATCCCAACACCACCATGTGTGCCCCAATATAACCATCCCCAACACCACAATGTGTTCTCCAATATAACCATCCCAACACCACCATGTGTGCCCCAATATAACCATCCCCAACACCACAATGTGTTCTCCAATATAACCATCCCAACACCACCATGTGTGCCCCAATATAACCATCCCCAACACCACAATGTGTTCTCCAATATAACCATCCCAACACCACCATGTGTGCCCCAATATAACCATCCCCAATACCAACACCACCATGTGTGCCCCAATATAACCATCCCCAACACCACCATGTGTGCTCCAATATAACCATCCCCAACACCACCATGTGTTCTCCAATATAACCATCCCCAACACCACCATGTGTGCCCCAATATAACCATCCCCAACACCACCATGTGTGCCCCAATATAACCATTCCCAACACCACCATGTGTGCTCCAATATAACCATCCCCAACACGACCATGTGCTCCAATATAACCATTCCCAACACCACCATGTGTGCTCCAATATAACCATCCCCAACACCACCATGTGCTCCAATATAACCATTCCCAACACCACCATGTGCTCCAATATAACCATCCCCAACACCACCATGTGTGCTCCAATATAACCATCCCCAACACCACCATGTGTGCTCCAATATAACCATCCCCAGCACCAACACCACCATGTGTGCCCCAATATAACAATCCCCAACACCACCATGTGTGCCCCAATATAACCATCCCCAACACCACCATGTGTGCCCCAATATAACCATCCCCAGCACCAACATGTGTGCCCAATATAACCGTCCCAACACCACCATGTGTGCCCCAATATAACCATCCCCAACACCACCATGTGTGCCCCAGTATAACCATCCCCAGCACCACCATGTGTGCTCCAATATAACCATCCCCAACACCACCATGTGTGCTTCAATATAACCATCCCCAGCACCAACACCACCATGTGTGCTCCAATATAACCATCCCCAACACCACCATGTGTGCTCCAATATAACCATCCCCAACACCACCATGTGTGCCCCAATATAACCATCCCCAGCACCAACATGTGTGCCCAATATAACCGTCCCAACACCACCATGTGTGCCCCAATATAACCATCCCCAACACCACCATGTGTGCCCCCAATATAACCATCCCCAGCACCACCATGTGTGCTCCAATATAACCATCCCCAACACCACCATGTGTGCTTCAATATAACCATCCCCAGCACCAACACCACCATGTGTGCTCCAATATAACCATCCCCAACACCACCATGTGTGCCCCAATATAACCATCCCCAGCACCAACATGTGTGCCCAATATAACCGTCCCAAAACCACCATGTGGCCCCAATATAACCATCCCCAACACCACCATGTGTGCCCCAATATAACCATCCCCAATACCAACACCACCATGTGTGCTCCAATATAACCATCCCCAACACCACCATGTGTTCTCCAATATAACCATCCCAACACCACCATGTGTGCCCCAATATAACCATCCCCAACACCACAATGTGTTCTCCAATATAACCATCCCAACACCACCATGTGTGCCCCAATATAACCATCCCCAACACCACAATGTGTTCTCCAATATAACCATCCCAACACCACCATGTGTGCCCCAATATAACCATCCCCAATACCAACACCACCATGTGTGCCCCAATATAACCATCCCCAACACCACCATGTGTGCTCCAATATAACCATCCCCAACACCACCATGTGTTCTCCAATATAACCATCCCCAACACCACCATGTGTTCTCCAATATTACCATCCCCAACACCACCATGTGTGCTCCAATATAACCATTCCCAACACCACCATGTGTGCTCCAATATAACCATCCCCAACACCACCATGTGCTCCAATATAACCATTCCCAACACCACCATGTGTTCTCCAATATAACCATCCCCAACACCACTGTGTGTTCTCCAATATTACCATCCCCAACACCACCATGTGTGCTCCAATATAACCATTCCCAACACCACCATGTGTGCTCCAATATAACCATCCCCAACACCACCATGTGCTCCAATATAACCATCCCCAACACCACCATGTGTGCCCTAATATAACCATCCCCAACACCACCATGTGTGCTCCAATATAACCATCCCCAACACCACCATGTGCTCCAATATAACCATTCCCAATACCACCATGTGTGCTCCAATATAACCATCCCCAGCACCAACACCACCATGTGTGCTCCAATATAACCATCCCCAACACCACCATGTGTGCTCCAATATAACCATCCCCAGCACCAACACCACCATGTGTGCCCCAATATAACCATCCCCAACACCACCATGTGTGCCCCAATATAACCATCCCCAACACCACCATGTGTGCCCCAATATAACCATCCCCAGCACCAACATGTGTGCCCAATATAAACGTCCCAACACCACCATGTGTGCCCCAATATAACTATCCCCAATACCAACACCACCATGTGTGCTCCAATATAACCATCCCCAACACCACCATGTGTGCTCCAATATAACCATCCCCAACACCACCATGTGTGCCCCAATTTAACCATCCCCAACACCACCATGTGTGCTCCAATATAACCATCCCCAGCACCAACACCACCATGTGTGCCCCAATATAACCATCCCCAACACCACCATGTGTGCCCCAATATAACCAGACCCAGCACCACCATGTGTGCTCCAATATAACCATCCCCAACACCACCATGTGTGCTTCAATATAACCATCCCCAGCACCAACACCACCATGTGTGCTCCAATATAACCATCCCCAACACCACCATGTGTGCCCCAATATAAACATCCCCAACACCACCATCCCCAGCACCAACATGTGTGCCCAATATAAACGTCCCAAAACCACCATGTGTGCCCCAATATAACCATCCCCAACACCATCATGTGTGCCCCAATATAACCATCCCCAGCACCACCATGTGTGCTCCAATATAACCATCCCCAACACCACCATGTGTGCTCCAATATAACCATCCCCAACACCACCATGTGTGCCCCAATATAACCATCCCCAATACCAACATGTGTGCCCAATATAACCGTCCCAACACCACCATGTGTGCTCCAATATAACCATCCCCAACACCACCATGTGTGCTCCAATATAACCATCCCCAACACCACCATGTGTGCCCCAATATAACCTTCCCCAACACCACCATGTGTGCTCCAATATAACCATCCCCAATACCAACACCACCATGTGTGCTCCAATATAACCATCCCCAACACCACCATGTGTGCCCCAATATAACCATCCCCAACACCACCATGTGTGCCCCAATATAACCATCCCCAGCACCACCATATGTGCTCCAATATAACCATCCCCAACACCACCATGTGTGCTCCAATATAACCATCCCCAACACCACCATGTGTGCTCCAATATAACCTTCTCCAGCACCAACACCACCATGTGTGCTCCAATATAACCATCCCCAACACCACCATGTGTGCCCCAATATAACCATCCCCAACACCACCATGTGTGCTCCAATATAACCATCCCCAGCACCAACATGTGTGCCCCAATATAACCATCCCCAACACCACCATGTGTGCCCCAATATAACCATCCCCATCCCCACCATGTGTGCTCCAATATAACCGTCCCCAACACCACCATGTGTGCTCATATATAACCATCCCCATCACCACCATGTGTGCTCCAATATAACCATCCCCAGCACCAACACCACCATGTGTGCCCCAATATAACCATCCCCAACACCATGTGTGCCCCAATATAACCATCCCCAACACCACCATGTGTGCCCCAATATAACCATCCCCAACACCACCATGTGTGCCCCAATATAACCATCCCCAACACCACCATGTGTGCCCCAATATAACAACCCATCACCACCATGTGTGCCCCAATATAACCATACCCATCACCACCATGTGTGCCCCAATATAACCATCCCCAACACCACCATGTGTGCTCATATATAACCATCCCCAGCACCACCATGTGTGCTCCAATATAACCATCCCCAACACCACCATGTGTGCCCCAATATAACCATCCCCATCACCACCATGTGTGCTCCAATATAACCATCCCCAACATCACCATGTGTGCCCCAATATAACCATCCCCAACACCACCATGTGTGCCCCAATATAACCATCCCCAGCACCACCATATGTGCTCCAATATAACCATCCCCAACACCACCATGTGTGCCCCAATATAACCATCCCCAGCACCACCATGTGTGCTCCAATATAACCATCCCCAACACCACCATGTGTGCTCCAATATAACCTTCTCCAGCACCAACACCACCATGTGTGCTCCAATATAACCATCCCCAACACCACCATGTGTGCCCCAATATAACCATCCCCAACACCACCATGTGTGCTCCAATATAACCATCCCCAGCACCACCATGTGTGCCCCAATATAACCATCCCCAACACCACCATGTGTGCCCCAATATAACCATCCCCACCACCACCATGTGTGCTCCAATATAACCGTCCCCAACACCACCATGTGTGCTCATATATAACCATCCCCATCACCACCATGTGTGCTCCAATATAACCATCCCCAGCACCAACACCACCATGTGTGCCCCAATATAACCATCCCCAACACCATGTGTGCCCCAATATAACCATCCCCAACACCACCATGTGTGCCCCAATATAACCATCCCCAACACCACCATGTGTGCCCCAATATAACCATCCCCAACACCACCATGTGTGCCCCAATATAACATCCCCATCACCACCATGTGTGCCCCAATATAACCATACCCATCACCACCATGTGTGCCCCAATATAACCATCCCCAACACCACCATGTGTGCTCATATATAACCATCCCCAGCACCACCATGTGTGCTCCAATATAACCATCCCCAACACCACCATGTGTGCCCCAATATAACCATCCCCATCACCACCATGTGTGCTCCAATATAACCATCCCCAACACCACCATGTGCTCCAATATAACCATCCCCAACACCACCATGTGCTCCAATATAACCATCCCCAACACCACCATGTGTGCCCTAATATAACCATCCCCAACACCACCATGTGTGCTCATATATAACCATCCCCAACACCACCATGTGCTCCAATATAACCATCCCCAACACCACCATGTGTGCCCCAATATAACCATCCCCAGAACCAACACCACCATGTGTGCCCCAATATAACCATCCCCAATACCAACACCACCATGTGTGCGCCAATATAACCACCCCCAACACCACCATGTGTGCCCCAATATAACCATCCCCAGCACCAACATGTGTGCTCCAATATAACCGTCCCCATCACCACCATGTGTGCCCCAATATAACCATCCCCAACACCACCATGTGTGCTCCAATATAACCATCCCTAACACCACCATATGTGCCCCAATATAACCATCCCCAGCACCAACACCACCATGTGTGCCCCAATATAACCATCCCTAATACCAACACCACCATGTGTGCTCCAATACAACCATCCCCAACACCACTATGTGTGCTCCAATATAACCATCCCCAGCACCACCATGTGCTCCAATATAACCATCCCCATCACCACCAAGTGTGCCCCAATATAACCATCCCCATCACCACCAAGTGTGCCCCAATATAACCATCCCCATCACCACCATGTGTGCTCCAATATAACCATCCCCATCACCACCATGTGTGCTCCAATATAAAATCCCTATCACCACCATGTGTGCTCCAATATAACCTTCCCCATCCCTATCACCACCATGTGTGCCCCAATATAACCATCCCCAACACCACCATGTGTGCTCCAATATAATCATCCCCATCCCCACCATGTGTGCCCCAATATAACCATCCCAAATACCGACACCACCATGTGTGCTCCAATATAACCATCCCCATCACCACCATGTGTGCCCCAATATAACCATCCCCAACACCACCATGTGTTCTCCAATATAACCATCCCAACACCACCATGTGTGCCCCAATATAACCATCCCCAATACCAACACCACCATGTGTGCTCCAATATTACCATCCCCAACACCACCATGTGTTCTCCAATATAACCATCCCGAACACCACCATGTGTGCCCCAATATAACCATCCCCAATACCAACACCACCATGTGTGCTCCAATATAACCATCCCCAACACCACCACTTGTGCTCCAATATAACCATCCCCAACACCACCATGTGCTCCAATATAACCATCCCCAGCACCACCATGTGTGCTCCAATATAACCGTCCCCAACACCACCATGTGTTCTCCAATATAACCATCCCCAGCACCAACACCACCATGTGTGCCCCAATATAACCATCCCCAATACCAACACCACCATGTGTGCTCCAATATAACCATCCCCAACACCACCATGTGTTCTCCAATATAACCATCCCAACACCACCATGTGTGCCCCAATATAACCATCCCCAACACCACAATGTGTTCTCCAATATAACCATCCCAACACCACCATGTGTGCCCCAATATAACCATCCCCAACACCACAATGTGTTCTCCAATATAACCATCCCAACACCACCATGTGTGCCCCAATATAACCATCCCCAACACCACAATGTGTTCTCCAATATAACCATCCCAACACCACCATGTGTGCCCCAATATAACCATCCCCAATACCATCACCACCATGTGTGCCCCAATATAACCATCCCCAACACCACCATGTGTGCTCCAATATAACCATCCCCAACACCACCATGTGTTCTCCAATATAACCATCCCCAACACCACCATGTGTGCCCTAATATAACCATCCCCAACACCACCATGTGTGCCCCAATATAACCATTCCCAACACCACCATGTGTGCTCCAATATAACCATCCCCAACACGACCATGTGCTCCAATATAACCATTCCCAACACCACCATGTGTGCTCCAATATAACCATCCCCAACACCACCATGTGCTCCAATATAACCATTCCCAACACCACCATGTGCTCCAATATAACCATCCCCAACACCACCATGTGTGCTCCAATATAACCATCCCCAACACCACCATGTGTGCTCCAATATAACCATCCCCAGCACCAACACCACCATGTGTGCCCCAATATAACCATCCCCAACACCACCATGTGTGCCCCAATATAACCATCCCCAACACCACCATGTGTGCCCCAATATAACCATCCCCAGCACCAACATGTGTGCCCAATATAACCGTCCCAACACCACCATGTGTGCCCCAATATAACCATCCCCAACACCACCATGTGTGCCCCAATATAACCATCCCCAGCACCACCATGTGTGCTCCAATATAACCATCCCCAACACCACCATGTGTGCTTCAATATAACCATCCCCAGCACCAACACCACCATGTGTGCTCCAATATAACCATCCCCAACACCACCATGTGTGCTCCAATATAACCATCCCCAACACCACCATGTGTGCCCCAATATAACCATCCCCAGCACCAACATGTGTGCCCAATATAACCGTCCCAACACCACCATGTGTGCCCCAATATAACCATCCCCAACACCACCATGTGTGCCCCAATATAACCATCCCCAGCACCACCATGTGTGCTCCAATATAACCATCCCCAACACCACCATGTGTGCTTCAATATAACCATCCCCAGCACCAACACCACCATGTGTGCTCCAATATAACCATCCCCAACACCACCATGTGTGCCCCAATATAACCATCCCCAGCACCAACATGTGTGCCCAATATAACCGTCCCAAAACCACCATGTGTGCCCCAATATAACCATCCCCAACACCACCATGTGTGCCCCAATATAACCATCCCCAGCACCACCATGTGTGCTCCAATATAACCATCCCCAACACCACCATGTGTGCTCCAATATAACCATCCCCAACACCACCATGTGTGCCCCAATATAACCATCCCCAATACCAACATGTGTGCCCAATATAACCGTCCCAACACCACCATGTGTGCTCCAATATAACCATCCCCAACACCACCATGTGTGCTCCAATATAACCATCCCCAACACCACCATGTGTGCCCCAATATAACCATCCCCAACACCACCATGTGTGCTCCAATATAACCATCCCCAATACCAACACCACCATGTGTGCTCCAATATAACCATCCCCAACACCACCATGTGTGCCCCAATATAACCATCCCCAGCACCACCATGTGTGCTCCAATATAACCATCCCCAACACCACCATGTGTGCTCCAATATAACCATCCCCAGCACCAACACCACCATGTGTGCCCCAATATAACCATCCCCAACACCACCATGTGTGCCCCAATATAACCATCCCCAACACCACCATGTGTGCTCCAATATAACCATCCCCAGCACCAACATGTGTGCCCAATATAACCGTCCCAACACCACCATGTGTGCCCCAATATAACCAGCCCCAACACCTCCATGTGTGCCCCAATATAACCATCCCCAGCACCACCATGTGTGCTCCTATATAACCATCCCCAACACCACCATGTGTGCTCCAATATAACCATCCCCAACACCACCATGTGTGCCCCAATATAACCATCCCCAATACCAACATGTGTGCCCAATATAACCGTCCCAACACCACCATGTGTGCTCCAATATAACCATTCCCAACACCACCATGTGTGCTCCAATATAACCATCCCCAACACCACCATGTGCTCCAATATAACCATCCCCAACACCACCATGTGTGGCCCAATATAACCATCCCCAACACCACCATGTGTGCCCCAATATAACCATCCCCAGCACCACCATGTGTGCTCCAATATAACCATCCCCAGCACCAACACCACCATGTGTGCTCCAATATAACCATCCCTAATACCAACACCACCATGTGTGCTCCAATATAACCATCCCCAACACCACCATGTGTGCTCCAATATAACCATCCCCAATACCAACACCACCATGTGTGCTCCAATATAACCATCCCCAACACCACCATGTGTGCTCATATATAACCATCCCCAGCACCACCATGTGTGCTCCAATATAACCATCCCCAACACCACCATGTGTGCTCCAATATAACCGTCCATCTTGAAACTGATGCTTAGGATGGAAGAAACATGAAATGACCCTGGTAGGGGCATCACCCAGCTTTCCCAGGGCTTGATAGGCACATATACCTAGTTATGGAGCGGCTCTGCTGTCATAATCCGGCACTGCTTCTCAGCACAGACCTGTCCTGTAATCTAGAATAATCTCTATGCCGGATTATGGGATGCTGCTGTGTTACCTCCTACGTCACCAGAGCTGGGCGACCCCTGAACCCCACACACAGGGTCACACATGTAACACGTTAGCTGTACAGATCCCATGGGCGGCCGACTGACAGCAAGTGTCCTCCTGCCTGACTGGAGACTGGTTCAGCTGTCATGGCAGCTGCGGGGGTCAGGGGACCCTCAGGAGACAGAAGCCAGTGTTATTACCTTGTAACGTGCCCCCCACGCCTGCTCGCTGAGGGTCCTCACTGTCCTCCCTGCTGCCTCCGCCGGGTGACTGTCACTGACAGCTGTTCCAGGCAGCACAAAGAAGACGGGTCATGGATAAATATATCACTAGCCCTATAAACTATCAGTGACGTTGGGGTGGACCTGGCATAAACAGCCTTCTATCGGTTGTACCGTTATGGTGGCATCATCTGGGCACAGCCATGCGGTATGTTCCCACAGCTGCTGATTATTTGCCTCCTATATGGTACCGTGTAGACACAGCAAGGTATTCTTCTGTATGACAGTATTGTTTGTACTCTATATTGCAGTATTATGTGTTTACAGCTGTTACGGTATTATATGGCAGTATTATTAGCCCTCTATATCACAGTAATATTAGCATTGTATATAGCAGTATTATTAGCGCTCTATATGGCAGTATTATTAGCACTCTATATGGCAGTATTATTAGCACTCTATATGGCAGTATTATTAGCACTCTATATGGCAGCATTATTAGCACTCTATATGGCAGCATTATTAGCATTGTATATGGCAGCATTATTAGCATTGTATATGGCAGCATTATTAGCACTCTATATGGCAGTATTATTAGCACTCTATATGGCAGCATTATTAGCACTCTACATGGCAGCATTATTAGCATTGTATATGGCAGCATTATTAGCACTCTATATGGCAGCATTATTAGCACTGTATATGGCAGTATTATTAGCATTGTATATGGCAGCATTATTAGCACTCTATATGGCAGCATTATTAGCACTCTATATGGCAGCATTATTAGCATTGTATATGGCAGCATTATTAGCATTGTATATGGCAGCATTATTAGCACTCTATATGGCAGCATTATTAGCACTCTATATGGCAGTATTATTAGCATTGTATATGGCAGTATTATTAGCACTCTATATGGCAGTATTATTAGCACTCTATATGGCAGCATTATTAGCACTCTATATGGCAGCATTATTAGCATTGTATATGGCAGCATTATTAGCATTGTATATGGCAGCATTATTAGCACTCTATATGGCAGTATTATTAGCACTCTATATGGCAGCATTATTAGCACTCTACATGGCAGCATTATTAGCATTGTATATGGCAGCATTATTAGCACTCTATATGGCAGCATTATTAGCACTGTATATGGCAGTATTATTAGCATTGTATATGGCAGCATTATTAGCACTCTATATGGCAGCATTATTAGCACTCTATATGGCAGCATTATTAGCATTGTATATGGCAGCATTATTAGCATTGTATATGGCAGTATTATTAGCATTGTATATGGCAGCATTATTAGCACTGTATATGGCAGTATTAGTGCTCTATATGGGAGCATTATTAGCATTGTATATGGCAGCATTATTAGCACTCTATATGGCAGCATTATTAGCATTGTATATGGCAGCATTATTAGCACTCTATATGGCAGCATTATTAGCATTGTATATGGCAGCATTATTAGCATTGTATATGGCAGTATTAGCATTGTATATGGCAGCATTATTAGAACTGTATATGGCAGCATTATTAGCACTGTATATGGCAGTATTAGTGCTCTATATGGGAGCATTATTAGCATTGTATATGGCAGCATTATTAGCACTCTATATGGCAGCATTATTAGCATTGTATATGGCAGCATTATTAGCACTGTATATGGCAGCATTGTTAGCACTGTATATGGCAGCATTATTAGCATTGTATATGGCAGCATTATTAGCATTGTATATGGCAGCATTATTAGCACTCTATATGGCAGTATTATTAGCATTGTATATGGCAGCATTATTAGCATTGTATATGGCAGTATTATTAGCATTGTATATGGCAGTATTAATAGCATTGTATATGGCAGCATTATTAGCATTGTATATGGCAGTATTATTAGCATTGTATATGGCAGCATTATTAGCACTGTATATGGCAGTATTATTAGCATTGTATATGGCAGTATTATTAGCATTGTATATGGCAGTATTATTAGCATTGTATATGGCAGCATTATTAGCATTGTATATGGCAGTATTATTAGCGCTCTATATGCTCTTACTCTACTCTTCTCTACCCTATTAATATAATCTTGCAGGCTGTTTCTTTGTGAGCGATCCTCAGGGGCCCCTCATATTGTCTCACCCAGGGACGTCCATGGCCGGTGAATGACATCATGTATGTGCACGGCCTGTGATGGATTGTCTGTAGCATTATATAATATAATAGCCCTCATTTACCTTCAGCTAGGGGATTCATGGAGATTATATGTGATCACATGTTTACACTTAAGATGAAAGCTTCTCGGCCCCATCTACCTGCCGGTGGCCCATCTAGTGTGATGATATGGGATCAGGATCTGCTTCTACTTACAGCGCTGATCACCCCCAGCTGGGCTGAATTACTGAGCAGGGGCTCTAGGTAATGGCGGACCTGCAGCCCCCCGAGGAGCGTCCCCTGGAACTATCCTCATCGGCTGCGTACAGTTCTGTTACCATATTCATATGTCACCCCAGCTGTTTATGGGAAGGCTGGGTGACAACCAGTATGGCTGCCATTACTGTGCCATACTGTAATCTGACATTTAGGATTGC
Organism: Dendropsophus ebraccatus; assembly: GCF_027789765.1. Classification (NCBI taxonomy): domain Eukaryota; kingdom Metazoa; phylum Chordata; class Amphibia; order Anura; family Hylidae; genus Dendropsophus; species Dendropsophus ebraccatus. The sequence goes on from NW_027210518.1 coordinate 29,345, forward strand.
GAAAAAGCAGGAACATCCATTGTAGCAAAGCTTTCCTGGCCCTAAAGTCCTAATCTGCTCAGTTATATCATGATAACTGAGGATGAGACATCAGTCCAGGCCCATGTGCTGTTCAGGGGTCTGGGAAAGCTATGTGACAATGATAGGGCTGTATGGACTGCAGCTTCCCTAGTCCTGAATGGCCAATCTGCTCAGGTATATAGCAATGAAGGAGCAGGTAAGAGAATATTGTATAATAGATATGTTATTCAGGATCCTGGGAAAGCTGGGTGACAACCATCATGGCTGTAGTAATAATTCCAGAAGCTTTGTCCCTCCTGAGTGGCTGCTCGGTTATATACAGAGGCGTATCAGTGACACTTGTTCTTCAGGAGTAGGAGAAAGCTGGGTGTCAGCCACTATTGGGGGAGATATCCAGAATCGGCACAGATGACACCGGAGCAGATCTGCCATTCAGGGCAATGGAAAAGCTGGGTGACAACCCTATTGGGATTGTCATTTCCATCGCTCCCGTTTGCTGCGGCGTGACCTGCAGTGGGGCTCATACTAACAGGGCCACTCATCCCGTGCACAATGGCGGAAGTCTCAGTGTATGATGGGAAAGTTCGGTCAGGGTCTGACCCGAAGGTGTTATATGTATATAATGTACATTACAGCTTCCCTGTGACTGGATCTATAGAAGCCGCTAGATGCTGACCTCTGACCCCAACCCTCACATCCATATACTGAGAAATAGAGTCCTGTCCTCCAGGGAGCTAGGTGTCCCCCATCAGGTTCGTCATTATAATAGCTCTCTCTGACATGGGGGTTCACTTACTTATTATAAACATATCATAATGTATCCCCCTTCTAGGAACCTCAGCAAGTATTCAATTTCCCTACAGCGCCACCACAGGTGAAACAAAGCATTACACAGTGTCCATTCACATCAATGGGATATGTGTGTGTCATGCAGGAGGGGGCGGGTCCTCCAGATTGATAGACGCTCCTCACTCTGGCCCAGAGAGGAGAAGATCCTGGACACTAGGCTCCCCTCTGTCACTCAGAACTGGCAGCTTTATGTCACTGGAAGTTTAGTGACTCCATGAGCTGCAGTGTAAAGCATGGTGGAGGCTCCATGGGACGGCGGAGGAACTCAGACACAGTCTAAGCTACAGTCATGTCCATAGCTGTGATCTAATGCAGTGTAATAGCCCTATTTCACGGAACGATTATCGTTCATAGACTCGCTCCAACGATCCGCTCGTTAACGAGCATTTAACGATTTTTTTAAGCGAACGATAACACATAATACGTGTGGGAACGTGAACGATATCTGTAGTGTAACGATTTTTTTGCAGTCGTTACATCGTTACATGGTCGTTTAAAACGTGGGGAAATGTAGGTAGACATTTCAAGAACGACTGAAAGATTTTTTATTCAACGAAAAGATTAGCGAATTATTGTTGAAAGACCAACGATTTTTTTTCGACATGTTGATAAGCATGGGGGACCGAGCAGAAGCCAAGGTCTGTGCATTCACACAACCAGGGCCGCTTTAACCAGAGGGCACATGGTGCACGTGCACCGGGCCCACTGGTTAAAGGGGCCCCCCCCGAGCAGGCCGGCCGTTGCTATGTGCGACCAATGCGGTCGCACAGGGCTCCGGCCACCAGCCTGTCAGGGGGGAGCGCCATGGATGGGTAATCTACTTACCCCTCCATGGCGCCCCCTGCAGGGCCCCCCCGTCCGCCGCTGCCCCCGCCCGCCCGCTGCTGCTGCGGCGCGTCAGCGCTGCAGCAGCAGCGACACTGACAGAGAGAGAGCCATTGGCTCCCTCCCTGTCAGTCACTCACTCTTGTGGCCGCACTTCCTGCGGTCACAAGAGGCCGCGCTCTCCCTCTAGCGCCCGACGTCACTGGAGCGTCGGCGCGAGGGTAAGGGGAGTGCAGCCTCTTGTGACCGCAGGAAGTGCAGCCACAAGAGGGAAGAGAAGAGGAACGCGTGGACCTAGGTGAGTAACAGTGTTTGTTTTTTTCAATGTTATATGGGAGGAGGAGCTATATACTATTGGGGAGCACAGGGGGCTATATACTATGGGGGGCAGAGGGGGCTATATACTATGGGGGAGAACGGGGGCTATATACTATGGGGGAGAACGGGGGCTATATACTATTGGGGAGCACAGGGGGCTATATACTATGGGGGAGCATAGGGGACTATATACTACTGGGGAGCACAGGGGTCTATATACTATGGGGAGCACAGGGAAGCTATATACTATGGGGGAGCACAGGGGGCTATATAGTACTGGGGAGCACAGGGGGCTATATACTACTGGGGAGCACAGGGAAGCTATATACTATGGGGGAGCACAGGGGAGCTATATACTACTGGGGAGCACAGGGGAGCTATATACTACTGGGGAGCACAGGGGGCTATATACTACTGGGGAGCACAGGGGTCTATATACTATGGGGAGCACAGGGAAGCTATATACTATGGGGGAGCACAGGGGAGCTATATATTACTGGGGAGCACAGGGGAGCTATATACTACTGGGGAGCACAGGGGGCTATATACTACTGGGGAGCACAGGGGAGCTATATACTATGGGGGAGCACAGGGGGCTATATACTATGGGGGAGCACAGGGAGCTATATACTATGGGGGAGCACAGGGGGCTATATACTATGGGGCAGCACAGGGGAGCTATATACTATTGTGGGAGAGCACAGGGGGGGCTATATACTACTGGGGAGAGTGCACAGGGGGGCTATATACTAATGGGGGAGCGCACAGGAGGGCTGTATATAACTGGAGGAGCACATGAGGGGCTATATACTACAGGGACACCTTAAAACTATGGAGGCACAGAGGGGTGTAACTATGTAGGAGTACAGAGGGGTGTAACTACTGTATAGGGGTACAAGGGACCTAACTACTGTATGTGTTGGAGCCTAAAATATTTGTCTGGCAGATTCTGGAGAGAAGATTCACAGCCAGGAGAAGACTTCAAGGTGGCCCAGGCTGGATGGAGAGAAAAAGAAAAGGTGACAGACTCTGATCGGAGAAGACGCCCCCGGTGAGTCACTGGATGTAACTGCACTCTGTTATAGGATTGTAGTGTTAGGGGTCATGATGTGGCGGTTTTATGTAATGGTATCATTGGTGATATCTTTCTGTTTTGTTTAGTGCAGTTTTTATGTAATATATAATCACTGTATGGTGGAAATAGTGTTATAAGGTAACTACTGTATGTATTGGGGCTCCTGATACAGTGTGGGGGCAAATTCAGTACATTATACAATGTGCCGAAAGGGAAGGGGGGGCCCACTCTTGAGGGCTGTGCACTGGGCCCACCAATGTATTAAAACGGCCCTGCACACAACCACAGCTAAGCTGGAGTCACTGTGTTCTAATAGCGTGAAGGTATTGTTAAAGGGGTTCTCCAGCCCAAAAAAAAAACATTTCCGCTTTCTTCCAGGGACAGCACCGGACTTGTCTTCCAGGGACAGCACCGGACTTGTCTTCCAGGGACAGCACCGGACTTGACTTCAGTTTGGGTGCAGGTTTTGCTGCTCAGTTCCATTGAAGTGAATGGAGCTTAATTGCAAACCGAACCTGACCTGGAGGCAATGGTTGTGCTGTCTCTGGAAGAAAGTGGCCATGTTTTTGCGACGCTGGATAACCCCTTTAAGTAGACATTGCATTTAAAGGACATCTCCACTCTCTCTATAAGACACACTACTAATAAAGGGGTTATTGTCATGGACCCCATGTATGATCACTCACCATCTAAACCCTGCACCGGGCACCATGACTACTGACATACTAGTAGATGTCTAAGGGCAACATCCATACATTAGAGAATTGCAATTCAAGTATTTATCAATGTAATGTACCCCAAAGATCAGAGAAATCCCCCTGCCACCTCCATATCCTCCAGCCCCTCCATCCACCACCTCCATATCCTCCAGCCCCTCCATCCACCACCTCCATATCCTCCCGCCACCTCCATCCATCCCCATCCACCACCTCCATATCCTCCCGCCACCTCCATCCATCCCCATCCACCACCTCCATATCCTCCCGCCACCTCCATCCATCCCCATCCACCACCTCCATATCCTCCCGCCACCTCCATCCATCCCCATCCACCACCTCCATATCCTCCCGCCACCTCCATCCATCCCCATCCACCACCTCCATCCATCCCCATCCACCACCTCCATATCCTCCCGCCACCTCCATCCATCCCCATCCATCACCTCCATATCCTCCCGCCACCTCCATCCATCCCCATCCATCACCTCCATATCCTCCCGCCACCTCCATCCATCCCCATCCACCACCTCCATATCCTCCAGCCCCTCCATCCACCACCTCCATATCCTCCCGCCACCTCCATCCATCCCCATCCACCACCTCCATATCCTCCCGCCACCTCCATCCATCACCTCCATACCGCTGCCACCTCCATCCATCACCTCCATACCCCCCGCCACCTCCATCCATCCCCATCCATCACCTCCATCCATCCCCATCCATCACCTCCATACCGCCGCCACCTCCATCCATCACCTCCATACCCCCCGCCACCTCCATCCATCCCCATCCATCACCTCCATACCCCCCGCCACCTCCATCCATCCCCATCCATCACCTCCATACCGCCGCCACCTCCATCCATCACCTCCATACCCCCCGCCACCTCTATCTGCCACCTCCATCTACTACCTTCATACCCCCACGACCTCTATCCGCCCGCCACCTCCATCTCCATCCACCACCTCTATCCCCCGCCATCTCCATCTACCACCTCCATATCCCTCGCACATCTATCTCCATTCATCACCTCCATCCCTATCCACCACCTCCATCCCTATAAACCACCTCCGTACCCCCCAGCATCTCCATACCCTCCCACCACCTCCGTACCCCCCAGCATCTCCATACCCTCCCACCACCTCCGTACCCCCCCAGCATCTCCATACCCTCCCACCATCTCTGTACCCCCCAGCATCTCCATACCCTCCCACCACCTCCATCCCTATCCACCACCTCCGTACCCCCCAGCATCTCCATACCCTCCCACCACCTCCATCCCTATCCACCACCTCCGTACCCCCCAGCATCTCCATACCCTCCCACCACCTCCATCCCTATCCACCACCTCCGTACCCCCCAGCATCTCCATACCCTCCCACCACCTCCGTACCCCCCAGCATCTCCATACCCTCCCACCACCTCCGTACCCCCCAGCATCTCCATACCCTCCCACCATCTCTGTACCCCCCAGCATCTCCATACCCTCCCACCACCTCCATCCCTATCCACCACCTCCGTACCCCCCAGCATCTCCATACCCTCCCACCACCTCCATCCCTATCCACCACCTCCGTACCCCGAGCATCTCCATACCCTCCCACCACCTCCGTACCCCCCAGCATCTCCATACCCCCCAGCATCTCCATACCCTCCCACCACCTCCGTACCCCCCAGCATCTCCATACCCTCCCACCACCTCCATCCCTATCCACCACCTCCGTACCCCCCAGCATCTCCATACCCCCCAGCATCTCCATACCCTCCCACCACCTCCGTACCCCCCAGCATCTCCATACCCTCCCACCACCTCCATCCCTATCCACCACCTCCGTACCCCCAGCATCTCCATACCCTCCCACCACCTCCGTACCCCCCAGCATCTCCATACCCTCCCACCACCATCCCCGCAGACAATAGGTGTCACTTACACTGCCGGGGCGGTCTGGAAATAGCTGCCATCATATCTCTTCCTCAGGACCCCGGAGCTGGCGTCAGGGTTGGGGGTCTGCGCTGCGGCGGCCGCCTGGAGGGACCTGGATTTGTGGCGACATGAATGAAACAATGAGAAGTACTCGGAGTAGGAGAAGCAGATCATGGCACCTTGTGAGCGGAGGAGGCTGTGACAGCTCCGACCTCCTGCAGGCTGAATGGAAGCAGATGGTGCCGGCTCTGGATCAGCTGCTCCACCACCACCACACTCCTGATTATTTTTGGCCCTGGGAGGAAACGTCTTGGGATTTGAATGACCATATAAGACAACAATGGAATAAAGAGACGCTCCCAGCATCTATAGGTCCAAGGGCAGGCGCCACCCTCCCCCGGCCGAGACCTGACCCATTGCAACGGCCACAGCTCATCTCTACTGTAGTCTGCAAACAAGCCCCCCACTATGAGGCCGGGGGACACACCGCCATGCGGGAGAGTTATTGCACTGCCATATGGGAAGAATCTTAGCTCCCGTAGCAACCAATCACAGCTCCCATAGCAACCACTCACAGCTCCCGTAGCAACCAATCAGCTCCCATAGCAACCACTCACAGCTCCCGTAGCAACCAATCACAGCTCCCGTAGCAACCAATCACAGCTCCCATAGCAACCACTCACAGCTCCCGTAGCAACCAATCACAGCTCCCTAAGCAACCAATTACAGCTCCCAAAACAACCACTCACAGCTCCCATAGCAACCACTCACAGCTCCCGTAGCAACCACTCACAGCTCCTGTAGCAACCAATCACAGCTCCCAAAACAACCACTCACAGCTCCCATAGCAACCAATCACAGCTCAGCTTTCATTTTTCATTGTGCTGGTAAAATAAGAGCTGAGCTGTGATTGGTTGCTATGGGTAACAAGGAGCATCTTCCTACATCACAGCGCCATAAATGCCCTCCCTTGTGCAGAGGAGCAGCTACTATAGCAACCAGTCATATTCCAGCTTTTAGTTTTCTTTTTTTTTAAATTCAGTATGGTCGCTATGGTAACTGCTTTACCAATCCTCTGCCCAAGGTCCGATACATCTCCCCAAGAGTCATGTGACAGTCCAGGGGAATACACTCAGTCATGTGACAGTCCACGGGAATACATTCAGTCATGTGACAATCCACGGGAATACACTCAGTCATGTGACAGTCCACTGGAATACACTCAGTCATGTGACAGTCCACTGGAATACACTCAGTCATGTGACAGTCCACTGGAATACATTCAGTCATGTGACAGTCCAGGGGAATACACTCAGTCATGTGACAGTCCACTGGAATACACTCAGTCATGTGACAGTCCACTGGAATACCCTCAGTCATGTGACAGTCCAGGGGAATACACTCAGTCATGTGACAGTCCAGGGGAATACACTCAGTCATGTGACAGTCCAGGGGAATACACTCAGTCATGTGACAGTCCAGGGGAATACATTCAGTCATGTGACAGTCCAGGGGAATACACTCAGTCATGTGACAGTCCACGGGAATACACTCAGTCATGTGACAGTCCAGGGGAATACACTCAGTCATGTGACAGTCCAGGGGAATACACTCAGTCATGTGACAGACGCAGTCCATACAGTAGACAGTCGGCTGTGTGAACCCCCACCTCCTTACTATGACATGCCTCACCATTACTATCCAGGAATGGGTTTTGTTATAAGACGTTATATATATATATATAAGAGTTCTCAGGATTTGGCCATGGAGGGTTTCATTCTGACTGCCCAGGCACAGATCATAGGCTTAGATACACCAGTTAGTATCACACATGATAGGCTTAGATACACCAGTTAGTGTCAACATGACAGGCTTATGCTGCGTTTACACAGAACGATTATCGTTTGAATTTTCGCATAAACGATGGCATTTGAGCGATAATCGTACCGTGTAAACACAGCAAACGATCAAACGACGAGCGAGATATTGTTCATTTTGATCTTTCAACATGTTCTTAAATCATTTGTCGTACGCCGAAAATTCGCAGATCGCTTCGTGTAAAGTCTTTCACCGGTTCACCCTATGTAAAAGATGGGCTTAAGCGATCTTAAAAACGATCGCAATAACAATTTTTCTTATGAATTTTCAAACAATTTTTCTAACAATCTATTCGTCTAAACGCTGATCGCTATAAAAACCAAATCGTTGCTTCAAAATCGTTAAACGATCGATTGGGCGAATTATCGCTCCGTGTAAACGTAGCATTAGATACACCAGCTAGTATCACACATGATAGGCTTAGATACACCAGCTAGTATCACACATGATAGGCTTAGATACACCAGCTAGTATCACACATGATAGGCTTAGATATACCAGCTAGTATCACACATGATAGGCTTAGATACACCAGCTAGTATCACACATGATAGGCTTAGATACACCAGCTAGTATCACACACGATAGGCTTAGATACACCAGCTAGTATCACACACGATAGGCTTAGATACACCAGCTAGTATCACACACGATAGGCTTAGATACACCAGCTAGTATCACACACGATAGGCTTAGATACACCAGCTAGTATCACACACGATAGGCTTAGATACACCAGCTAGTATCACACACGATAGGCTTAGATACACCAGCTAGTATCACACATGATAGGCTTAGATACACCAGCTAGTATCACACATGATAGGCTTAGATACACCAGCTAGTATCACACATGATAGGCTTAGATGCACCAGCTAGTATCACACATGATAGGCTTAGATACACCAGCTAGTATCACACATGATAGGCTTAGATACACCAGCTAGTATCACACATGATAGGCTTAGATGCATGATTAGATACACCTGTCAGGATAGCACCTGCTGTGATACCATCCCACAGCTCATCCGCTTAGTTCATCATTGTGTAAGATGAAGATCAGAGGACAAAGAGGGATGAGTCCATGGTGCAGTCAGGTCTGGTGCAGTAGTCGCTGTTATCAGGGCGGGGGAGGGGGCGGGGGTCTGTACACTAATTGTATCTGTACTTACAATGAGGCGAGGGGGGGGGGCACAGCGCAGCCATGGCTCCTGCTATATCAGGACATAGTGAGACCCTCGGCCAGATGAGCCGGGGGGGGGATGAGCCGGGGGGGGGACCCAGCTACGTATATATTATGTTATTATTACCAGGTGAAATGTCCAAATCTGTAGATTCACTGTGTTCTGTTTTGTTTTTGAGAAATTCTGTTTGAGAAAAATCCAGTTTTTTAGGTTAATTTTTATTTGAAGGTCCCATTCACAGTGTATATTGCAGCGGTCGTTGTAATGTATGGAACACCAGCCGTGGTGGATACACTCTGTATATACTACAACCGGCGTTCTCTGCGGCTGCTCAGAAAACAGACTGCGCACACACGGCCGCACCCCAATGTACACCCCAATGTGCCCACACCCCAATGTACACCCCAATGTGCCCACACCCCAATGTGCCCACACCCCAATGTACACCCCAATGTGCCCACACCCCAATGTACACCCCAATGTGCCCACACCCCAATGTGCCCACACCCCAATGTGCCCACACCCCAATGTGCCCACACCCCAATGTGCCCACACCCCAATGTACACCCCAATGTGCCCACACCCCAATGTACACCCCAATGTGCCCACACCCCAATGTACACCGCAATGTGCCCACACCCCAATGTACACCGCAATGTGCCCACACCCCAATGTACACCCCAATGTGCCCACACCCCAATGTGCCCACACCCCAATGTGCCTACACCCCAATGTGCCCACACCCCAATGTGCCCACACCCCAATGTACACCCCAATGTGCCCACACCCCAATGTGCCCACACCCCAATGTGCCCACACCCCAATGCACACCCCAATGCGCCCGCACCCCAATGTACACCCCAATGTGCCCACACCCCAATGCGCCCGCACCCCAATGTACACCCCAATGCGCCCACACCCCAATGTACACCCCAATGCGCCCACACCCCAATGCACACCCCAATGCGCCCGCACCCCAATGCACACCCCAATGCGCCCGCACCCCAATGTACACCCCAATGTACACCCCAATGTGCCCACACCCCAATGCGCCCGCACCCCAATGTACACCCCAATGTGCCCACACCCCAATGTACACCCCAATGCGCCTGCACCCCAATGTGCCGGCACCCCAATGTACACCTCAATGTGCCGGCACCCCAATGTACACCTCAATGTGCTGGCACCCCAATGTACACCCCAATGTGCCTGCACTCCGCACTGCCCAACACAGACAGCGGCTGTTTGTGTGAACAAGGCCTAAGGGTATATTCACACGGGCGGGCTCGCAGCGAGATTCTCGCTGCGAGCCCGGCAGGTCCTGTCAGTTCCCATAAACTACATACTTGCTGCGGTCTAAACGACCGCAGCGAGTATGTAATTATACTGCGCTTAACCCCTTCTACTCCCGCCGGCTCCCCCGCTGTAAGCAGCATACATTACCTGTCCTTGCTGCACGGGTCCGGCGTCCTGCTCTCCCGCCCGGCCAATCAGTGGCTGCGGCTGGGCAACACACTAATTGGCCGGACGGGAGAGCAGGACGCCGGACCCGTGCAGCAAGGACAGGTAATGTATGCTGCTTACAGCGGGGGAGCCGGCGGGAGTAGAAGGGGTTAAGCGCAGTATAATTACATACTCGCTGCGGTCGTTTAGACCGCAGCAAGTATGTAGTTTATCGGAACTGACAGGACCTGCCGGGCTCGCAGCGAGAATCTCGCTGCGAGCCCGCTCGTGTGAATATACCCTAAAGCCGCATTTTCCCTTAGACTTCTATAAAACAAGTAAACCCCAATGTAAGGCCCCATTCACACGTCCGTGTCAGTTTTTACTGTCAGGAAATCCTGATCAGGAGGCCTTAAATGTCATCAGGAAAGTATCAGGATTTCCTGACAGTAATCTGTTTTTACCCTAAGGAAACCATCAGGAAAAACCTTCAGGATTTCCTGATCAGAAGAAAAATAGGGGGGGGGGGGGCGCGCGTTTGATCTCACCTGTCCTGGTTCCTGATCTTCTGATGCCGCGGCGGGGGGAAGAGGGTGGTTGGTGCGGCGAGGGAACCTCTGAGGTACGGGGGGGTGTGGGATGTCTGGCAGCTTGGCGCGGGGTCCGGGCGGGTGCCGGTAATCGGAGGTCTGGGGGGGGGGCTATTGCCGCTGGGGTGTGGGTCCGGGCTGCTGCCGGTAATCGGAGGTGGGGGGGGATGGATTGTGTCGCTGGGGGGGGGGGGGGGGGGGTGGCAGGAAGCAGGACGCCGGGGGAGCCGATGTGGACGGCAGTAGCAGGTGAACACCAGGGAGGCGGGTGAGTTATGCGGGTGGTGGGGGGTGCGCAGCTAATGAAGAATTGTGTACATCAGGAAAGTGCCCGTGATTCCAGCGCTCCCATAGACTTCTATGGGGGCGTCCGGGACGGAATTCCGGACAAAAATAGCACATGTCCTATTTTTTCTGGACCAATTTTCCAGAACGGACACGGAAAAATCCGGAAGGGTGTGTGTGACCAATTAAAGTCTACGGGTCCGGAAATCTATCCTATTCCTATCAGGAAATCCGGATGGTTTTTCCGGACGTGTGAAGGGGGCCTAAGAGTAAGTTTTCACTATATTCAGTATCTCTGCTTTCTGTCATTGAATGGGAGTCATCAGCCTGGAGTTCAGGCGGCTCGGCCGGCATTCACACACACCAGAGGTGGTTGCAGTAATTTTGCAGTTTAATTCCTTTATGATCTGTTCTCTGTTTATCGTCTGTTTCTGGCTTTGGCTTCAATAATCTGTCTGTATAAAAGGAGCCTTATGTGTGTATCGTCACTCCGCCCCTACATGAGGGCCTCCACCAGATGGGTTGTCAGGTCCCCCTGCTCCTCCTATCAGCATTGTGCAGCAGGGGGTGACAGTGAGCTCAGGAGCAGGCTGTTGTCAGGATGTGCACTGGCCCTTTCAACTTGTTTCATAAAGTTATACAAATTTGTAATTCACTTCTATGTAATAATCCCCAGTCTTCCAGTATTTATCAGCTGCTGTATGTCCTGCAGGAAGTGGTGTATTCTCTGCAGTCTGACACAGTGCTCTCTGCTGCCACCTCTGTCCATGTCAGGAACTGTCCAGAGCAGCAGCAAATCCCCATAGAAAACCTCTCCTGCTCTGGACAGTTCCTGACATGGACAGAGGTGGCAGCAGAGAGCACTGTGTCACACTGGAGAGAATACACCACTTTCCGTAGGACATACAGCAGCTGATAAGTACTGGGAGACTGGAGATTTTTATATAGAAGTAATTTACAAATCTATAGAACTTTATGAAACAAGTTGATTTGATAAGGATTTTTGTTGGAGTTCCCCTTTAATAGCCCCTGTGGGGTGCTGTCTCTCACCTGTTGCTGGGCTGTGGGGGCCGGTGAGAGGGTCTGGATGGCCGGCGTGTTGGGCCGTTGGGCTCAGGATTGGCGCTGCCCCGTTGCTTTTGATGGGCGGTGGTCTGGCTGCCGGTGGTGCTGTCTGACAGACTCTGCTCTATGGCCATCTGGATGAGCTCCTCTTCGCTCATGCTGCTGTACAGGCTGTACTCCTCCGAGCCCAGGGTGGGCTGCGGGGGCCGCGACCTGGAGACCTGGGTCATCATGTCTGCCAGAAGAGAGAGAGAAAGAGCTGGAAGATATACACAGTATACAGGGGGCTGCAGGCCAAGCTCAATGGTGTCACAGCGGCACAGAGGATTTCAGCAAAGAAGAGGACTGCTGATCTGGTACACTCATTGTTTTAAAGTGGGAGGAGCTGGGTCTCACAGCAGCACAGAGTATTTTAGAAGAGCATTGTGCGGATTCTATGAGAGGTCACAAACTAAGGTTTTATCTCTAGAGGAGCTGGGTCTCACAGCAGCACAGTGTATTTCAGGAGGGGAGTGTACTGATCCTATGGGGGGGCGACAGACTGCTTAATAGTGGAAGCAGCTGGCTTGCACAGCAGCACAGTGTATTTCAGGAAAGGTCATCTTGTGAAAGGAGTTTTATAGTGAGTGAAGTGGTGTCTCACAGCAGCACAGTGTATTTCAGGAGAGCCGTGTGCTGATCTTGGGAGAGGCGTTTTCCTGGTTCTCAGGGTGCTGATGTTAGTGATGACGGGGCAGCATGTGATGATGAGAGGAGTAGTCCTAGTAGTAGTGTAGAAATGGGTGGTGAGTGGGCGGCACACCCTCCAGGTTATGTTACTGTCAGGGCCGGATTAAAGGGAGGGCACCTGGGGCACGTGCCCTGGGGCCTCCACCACTTAGGGGCCCCCACCAGCCCCAACCCTAGCAGATTGGTGCTGCTTACCCAGGATATCAGGCCATGTAATAGGGCCCTGACACAGTGGGTAAGAGCGCTCAGAAAGTGCTTTGTTCTCACATTGCGTTATTAACACAAACACAATGTGGGAATACACTCTGATACTTATCTCCCCCTCTGCTCCTGTCTCTAGGGCCTGGCATCTTCCCCTGCACTGCAGCCTCTAGTGACCACTTGCACAACAGAGGAGGATGCTGAGCCATATAGCCAGGAGCGAGGAGGGGGCTGTGCTAAGTCGCCTACAGTAAGCAGCCATCTGTATAGATCATGGTATAGTTTGTTTTGGGGGGTGGGGGGGGGGTTGTCGCCCGGGGCCTCCTCCAACCTTAATCCGACCCTGCTTACACTACTATTGCTGTTATTACTCCTTACGTTACTGTTATTACGGCTCACGGTACTGTTATGGCTTACGTTACTGTTAGTGTTATGGCTTACGTTACTGTTAGTGTTATGGCTTACGTTACTGTTAGTGTTATTATGGCTTACGCTACTATTGTTGCTGTTATTACGGCTTACGCTACTATTGTTGCTGTTATTACTCCTTATGTTACTGTTATTACGGCTTACGTTACTGTTCCTCTTATTACGCTTTACGTTACTGTTACTGTTATTACTCCTTACATTACTGTTGTTGCTGTTATTACTCCTTATGTTACTGTTATTACGGCTTACGTTACTGTTACTGTTATTACGGCTTACGTTACTGTTATTACGGCTTACGTTACTGTTGTTGCTGTTATTACTCCTTATGTTACTGTTATTACGGCTTACGTTACTGTTGCTGTTATTACTCCTTATGTTACTGTTATTACGGCTTACGTTACTGTTACTGTTATTACGGCTTACGTTACTGTTATTACGGCTTACGTTACTGTTGTTGCTGTTATTACTCCTTATGTTACTGTTATTACGGCTTACGTTACTGTTGTTGCTGTTATTACTCCTTATGTTACTGTTATTACGGCTTACGTTACTGTTGTTGCTGTTATTACTCCTTATGTTACTGTTATTACGGCTTACGTTACTGTTGCTCTTATTACTTATTGCTTTACGTTACTGTTGTTGCTGACATTAGTCGCGCGGGGAGAATCAGACTTTCCATGCGGTCAGTGGAATGTGGAGAATTATAATACTACAAGCAGCGATATTAGGAGGACGGGCTCCTAAGTGATCTCACATGGCAGAACGTTCCTCACCGCTGCCATCTATGTACAATGTATAGCAGTGTGTCCCAGCTGGTACAGGATAGTCACCAGGGGGCGCTGCATCGCCTGTAAACCAGGCTGGACTCCATGCGAAACCATGAAGATATAATGGAGTGATGGTGATGATGCTGAGTGTGGGGGACAGGTTATGGGGATAGCCGGCTGACACTAAGACTGGGGGGACAGGTCATGGGGACAGCCGGCTGACACTAAGGCTGGGGGGACAGGTCATGGGGACAGCCGGCTGACACTAAGACTGGGGGGACAGGTCATGGGGACAGCCGGCTGACACTAAGACCGTTGGGAACGAGTCATGGGGACAGCCGGCTGACACTAAGACTGGGGGGACGGGTCATGGGGACAGCCGGCTGACACTAAGACTGGGGGGATGGGTCATGGGGACAGCCGGCTGACACTAAGACCGGGGGGACGGGTCATGGGGACAGCCGGCTGACACTAAGACCGGGGGGACGGGTCATGGGGACAGCCGGCTGACACTAAGACCGGGGGGAAGGGTCATGGGGGGGCAATTCATAGGCAGACAATTCATGGGGAAATTCATGGGCGGACAATTCATGGGCACCTTTGGACACTTAGCTATGACCAGATAACCACAGCTAGGGCTTGTAGTACCCTGACAGGACGGGTCACTCCACACTGTAGGGTACAAGGTGGCCAGACAGTCTAAACACAACTACAAGTAAACTTCTCACTATAAAGAATATCTCTTCAAGTTCCAGCAGAGTACATTGCTACATTGGGTTGGGGCTCCTCTGACAAACTCTTCTCCTCTACTCTACAATGACCTCTCTTTTACTCTACTTCTCCAGCACCTTCTCAAGAACAACAAGTTGAAGTATTAGGAGTCTGTTCTACAGAAGTGTATTATACCTGAAAGACTTTGCAGTAAGGCTGTTCTATTTTTAAATCACTGGGACTCAGTCAGCCTTCATCCGCACCAGCACCCATACACACCAGCCGCACACCTTGGGTTATTTTTCCCTCCTCTGTGGGTGGCGGTACCGATAGTCCGGGTGGGTCAGTTACCTCTCAGGACTACCGTGACAGGAGCCCAAGGGACCCATCACAGGCCGGCAGGTCACCGACCATTGGGGAACAGTACAGCCCTATACAAAGCAGCTACCAACATCCCACCTGTGTCCTGGACAAGCACTGGTGTCGCAACACTAACATCACTGGCCAAGCTGTCACAACACCAACCCTCCTGCAGAGGCCTAGACCAATGGGACGACAGGACCTTATTGTCAAGGAATTTCCTCGATAGAGTCCTAATCATCCCCAAACCCCACCGACGAATGACCTTTAGAACCAGGGTAGCATAAGCCGCAAGATGCCCGTGTGCGGAGAGCAAAGGGAGCAGGAAGGTTTTGCTCAGGTTAACCCTTTCCCTGAGGGTCAGAGACCAACCCTTCCACTGATCCACCTTCTGAGCGGCGATCATAAGCCTGCTGTCCCAGTTCTGTTTGGGGTAATCCCCTTTTGCCGAATTCGATTATGTCCGGGAGATCAAATCCAGGATCTCCACCTCCCAGCCAGAGACTCTCACACTTATCCTGGTTGATCTTGGACCCAGATGCCTCTGAGTAGCGCTCCACCTCTGACATCACACACTGCACCTTCTCTTGCGAGGAGACAAATATGGTGACATCATCGGCGTATGCTACCACCCTCAGAGTGGAATCCGGTACCCGCCTGGTATGTTAAGTGCCCCCCGGCCTGCGCTATACGTTGGGTGCACCCTGGCCTGCGCTATACGTTGGGTGCACCCCGGCCTGCGCTATACGTTGGGTGCACCCCGGGCTGCGCTATATGTTGGGTGCACCCTGGCCTGCGCTATACGTTGGGTGCACCCCGGCCTGCGCTATATGTTGGGTGCACCCCCGGCTGCGCTATATGTTGGGTGCACCCCGGGCTGCGCTATATGTTGGGTGCACCCCAGGCTGCGCTATATGTTGGGTGCACCTCGGGCTGCGCTATATGTTGGGTGCACCCCGGGCTGCGCTATATGTTGGGTGCACCCCGGGCTGCGCTATACGTTGGGTGCACCCCGGCCTGCGCTTTACGTTGGGTGCACCCCGGCCTGCTCTACGCGTTGGGTGCACCCCGGCCTGCTCTACGCGTTGGGTGCACCCCGGCCTGCGCTATGCGTTGGGTGCACCCCGGCCTGCGCTATGCATTGGGTGCACCCCGGCCTGCTCTATGCGTTGGGTGCACCCCGGCCTGCGCCATGCGTTGGGTGCACCCCGGCCTGCGCCATGCGTTGGGTGCACCCCGGCCTGCGCCATGCGTTGGGTGCACCCCGGCCTGCGCCATGCGTTGGGTGCACCCCGGCCTGCGCCATGCGTTGGGTGCACCCCGGCCTGCGCCATGCGTTGGGTGCACCCCGGCCTGCGCCATGCGTTGGGTGCACCCCGGCCTGCGCCATGCGTTGGGTGCACCCCGGCCTGCGCCATTTGTTGGGTGCACCCCGGCCTGCGCCATGCGTTGGGTGCACCCCGGCCTGCGCCATGCGTTGGGTGCACCCCGGCCTGCGCCATGCGTTGGGTGCACCCCGGCCTGCGCCATGCGTTGGGTGCACCCCGGCCTGCGCCATGCGTTGGGTGCACCCCGGCCTGCGCCATGCGTTGGGTGCACCCCGGCCTGCGCCATGCGTTGGGTGCACCCCGGCCTGCGCCATGCGTTGGGTGCACCCCGGCCTGCGCCATGCGTTGGGTGCACCCCGGCCTACGCTATGCGTTGGGTGCACCCCGGCCTGCGCTATACGTTGGGTGCACCCCGGCCTGCGCTTTACGTTGGGTGCACCCCGGCCTGCGCTATGCGTTGGGTGCACCCCGGCCTACGCCATGCGTTGGGTGCACCCCGGCCTGCGCCATGCGTTGGGTGCACCCCGGCCTGCGCCATGCGTTGGGTGCACCCCGGCCTGCGCCATGCGTTGGGTGCACCCCGGCCTGCGCCATGCGTTGGGTGCACCCCGGCCTGCGCCATGCGTTGGGTGCACCCCGGCCTGCGCTATACGTTGGGTGCACCCCGGCCTGCTCTACGCGTTGGGTGCACCCCGGCCTGCTCTATGCAGCTATGGTTATAAAGGCAGAATTAATGCACTCGCTCAGCTCTACTACTTCACACGCACTCAGCACTTGTTAGGAGTGAGGATGCGGACTGCCACCTGCAGACACCATACCCAGACATTAGCAGATTAGCCTTGGCACAGGGAGCCGTCTCTGGGGCAGCCGCACGTCTCACAGGTCAGATCATTTTATATCCAAGCATCTTGATTTCCCATCTTGCAAAACAGGGATCTTTCCATATAAACATCCCCCCCTCCCCCCATCATTCCATCTGCTCCACCAGACACCCCAGTTAATCACGGCTCGGCCTGTCATGTGGAGGAAACACTTGTCAGGTGTCAGAGCAGTAATACCCCCTGGCACAACCTAGGCATGGCCTCCTGCTCCCGACCACCTCACAGCCGCATTTACCCACATGAACCATCCCACAGGCACGTGTCTGTTTCTGAAGGAGCCGTGCACCCCAAACATTAGGAAACGGGGGGCAGACTGTCACCAGCTCATCCACATTGGCCTGTAAGGCGGCATGGCTGTTCTGTGCTTTATTACCATTAGAATCAAATCATTTATCCCATAGAGACTCCTGACCGACAATGCCGAATGTCACCAGCAATATCGGATGGGGACGGACACTGCACATATAGTCACATATAGTCACATATAGTCACATATAGTTACATATAGTCACATATAGTCACATATAGTCACATATAGTCACATATAGTTACATATAGTCACATATAGTTACATATAGTTCCATATAGTCACATATAGCCACATATAGCCACATATAGCCACATATAGTCACATATAGTTACATATAGTCACATATAGTCACATATAGTCACATATAGTCACATATAGTCACATATAGTCACATATAGTCACATATAGTCACATATAGTTACATAGTCGCATAGAGTGCTGACACCCCATACTGACCCATTCCTGTGATCGCCTCCCTGTTCTTGGTTATTAGTTGTCACACACTGTTACATTGTATCCGATCATCCCTCCATTGTTCTCCCTCAGTTATATAGGTTACTATATAGTGTCATCCCTCAGTTATATAGGTTACTATATAGTGTCATCCGTCCATGCGTTACCTCCTGCCCCTCCGGACGCCTCCGCTCTGCCACTTCTCTGTGACTCCCACAAACCTGTGTCTGGAAGTTTCTGTGTATTTCTGGAGCAGCACATGATCAGAGGTGACAAGCCAAAGCGCCACTCAGCAACATGTCTCACATTTCCTGAGCAGAGATGACAGCACCCCTCTCCCCTGTTACATCAGTCTGTGGGGACCCCGACCAGCCAGCTCCAGGGACTGACACAGGGGGGGGAGGGGGGCAACTGCATCACTGTGTATCTGCCCTGAGCAGCAGCCCTTATATGGAGAAGTACAGCCAAACTCTATGTACTCCCCATATACAGAGAGCCGGGGGGAGAGGCCGATCCAGGGAAACCTCACCCCATAATAACACTGTGTAAGATACTCCCAGCACCACCCATAGGGGGCAGTATTGTAGCAGTTATATCCCTGTATATAGGGGGCAGTATTGTAGCAGTTATATCCCTGTATATAGGGGGCAGTATTGTAGCAGTTATATCCCTGTATATAGGGGGCAGTATTATAGTAGTTATATCCCTGTATATAGGAGCAGTATTATAGTAGTTATATCCCTGTATATAGGGGGCAGTATTATAGTAGTTATATCCCTGTATATAGGAGCAGTATTGTAGCAGTTATATCCCTGTATATAGGGGGCAGTATTATAGTAGTTATATCCCTGTATATAGAAGCAGTATTGTAGCAGTTATATCCCTGTATATAGGAGCAGTATTATAGTAGTTATATTCCTGTATATAGGAGCAGTATTATAGTAGTATATCCCTGTATATAGGAGCAGTATTATAGTAGTTATATTCCTGTATATAGGAGCAGTATTATAGTAGTTATATTTCTGTATATAGGGGGCAGTATTATAGTAGTTATATTCCTGTATATAGGAGCAGTATTATAGTAGTTATATTTCTGTATATAGGGGCAGTATTATAGTAGTTATATTCCTGTATATAGGGGGCAGTATTATAGTAGTTATATTCCTGTATATAGGAGCAGTATTATAGTAGTTATATTCCTGTATATAGGAGCAGTATTATAGTAGTTATATCCCTGTATATAGGGAGCAGTATTATAGTAGTTATATTCCTGTATATAGGAGCAGTATTATAGTAGTTATATCCCTGTATATAGGGAGCAGTATTATAGTAGTTATATTCCTGTATATAGGGAGCAGTATTATAGTAGTTATATCCCTGTATATAGGAGCAGTATTATAGTAGTTATATTCCTGTATATAGGAGCAGTATTATAGTAGTTATATCCCTGTATATAGGAGCAGTATTATAGTAGTATATTCCTATATATAGGAGCAGTATTATAGTAGTTATATCCCTGTATATAGGAGCAGTATTATAGTAGTTATATTCCTGTATATAGGGAGCAGTATTATAGTAGTTATATTCCTGTATATAGGAGCAGTATTATAGTAGTTATATCCCTGTATATAGGGGGCAGTATTATAGTAGTTATATTCCTGTATATAGGGGGCAGTATTATAGTAGTTATATCCCTGTATATAGGAGCAGTATTATAGTAGTATATTCCTATATATAGGAGCAGTATTATAGTAGTTATATCCCTGTATATAGGAGCAGTATTATAGTAGTTATATCCCTGTATATAGGAGCAGTATTATAGTAGTTATATCCCTGTATATAGGAGCAGTATTATAGTAGTTATATCCCTGTATATAGGAGCAGTATTATAGTAGTATATTCCAGTATATAGGAGCAGTATTATAGTAGTTATATTCTTGTACATAGGGGGCAGTATTAGTTTCCTGTTCTATTGTTGTCCCGATATCATTCAGAATTGTTACATGTAATTAAATCTTGGGTTGGTTACTGTGTGAATGAGTGGCGTTCTCTTACAGTCATTCAGGGCCAGTGACAATGTCTATTGTTTGATGAACCTGATTCCCCTGTGGACAGATGATCCTCAGCAGCTGCTCTGGGGATTGTGGAAGCACCTGGCATTGTCTCTGAGATGTATAGTAGTGCGGAGTGTTGGCTATCCTGTGTCCTTGGGCTGAAGGTTATGTGGTGTAAATCCCAGCATTACTTTCATAGCATCATTATGGATCATCTTTGTGCGCCCTTGGACCAGTCCTTTGTATGACTGTGGTGGCGCAGGGTGCAAGGTGTTATATGCAGAGCTAGGTGTTGCGGGACTTGTTGCGGAGTAGTAGTAGTAGCTCCCTGGGACCCTACAAACGCCCGGTGAAGGCGTTCCTAGTTCCCCTCTGTAGTGTGATGGGGCAGTGGTATAAAGACACAGACTCCAGGATCTCTTAAAGGCACAGTACAACACTTTTCAATGTCTGCGTTTCAAAGTGCAACTTTTGAGGTTTTGTTTGCAGGCGAGTTCCCTTTAAGAGGTTTTACATATCCTGTGGTAGCAAATAGACTGAGGTAAGGAAACTTGCGGTTTTGTAAAGTCTCTGGATGTTATTGGTAGAAAACTTGCACTTTAGGCTGAGGAGACCACCTGAAGGGGAATTCTGACAACCGTGGCTTGTGTTGCAATACTTTATATATGAGATTAACCCGTACTCCCGGTCAGTAGTTATCCGTACGGGCCCCAGATCTACATGACTGGTCCCTCAACATCAGTCGAGGAAACTAAGCAAGAGACAGCTGGGCACATCGACAATCCCCATCAGCGTGGACAGGTCTGGGTCCCGCGCCTGTGGTAGTTATCCCCTCTTTGCTTTATCAGGCCATACCCTGACATTCAGGAAGTTGGAGAAAGTAGGAGCCCAGTGTAATCTGGAAGCACATGGTCCTCCCCACCTGGCTTATAAGTTAAGACCGGGACTAATTCCTATTGCTGGAGCAGGCTCTGTGATTTTTTGCAAATCATGGCGGAAGTGTAGCCAGGAGACAGTACACCAGTGAAAGTATAAGTCTTTTTGGGTGGTCATTGGCCCCCCAGGAGCTCAGGGCCCCGGGCTGCCGCCCGAAATGCCCCTATTATAATCCACTACTGCCGATATCCCACAGCGCCCCCCCAGAGCCTTGGTAAGGGGACTCGGCATGGTCACTATGGGTATACACAGGGGATAGCACCTATATCCCACAGCGCCCCCAGAGCCTGGGTAAGGGGACTCGGCATGGTCACTATGGGTATACACAGGGGATAGCACCTATATCCCACAGCGCCCCCTAGAGCCTTGGTAAGGGGACTCTGCATGGTCACTATGGGTATACACAGGGGATAGCACCTATATTATATCCCACAGCGCCCCCCAGAGCCTGGATAAGGGGACTCGGCATGGTCACTATGGGTATACACAGGGGATAGCACCTATATCCCACAGCGCCCCCCAGAGCCTGGGTAAGGGGGCTCGGCATGGTCACTATGGGTATACACAGGGGATAGCACCTCTAATACCTTCCTACACCATAACAGGAGGATGTAAGAGGACACAGAGTCCATCCAGAATACAGTATGACTGAGATGGTGCCAGCAGATGCCATGGAGGACGGTGGAGGTCATCCCTGAGACCCGCTGTTCCTTGGCTGGTATAAGTTATTACTAAGCCAGGAGACCGCCCGACACATAGGAACACGTGTGCATTATAAATGGCGTCTGGTAGGTGGGGGCCATCACATATCCTACTTTGGGGTCCACGAGCTTTGGCTTACAAGTCTGGACCCTTCGTAGGGCTGTTGTATTTCTGTCTATGGAAAGGTCCGGAACCAGAAACATTCTAGAATATACTGCTGCAGACACCACTGACTACCCCTCCAATAGGGAGTCCGCTCCTTGCATGGCCTA
The DNA here is from genome assembly GCF_027789765.1 of Dendropsophus ebraccatus. Lineage (NCBI taxonomy): Eukaryota > Metazoa > Chordata > Amphibia > Anura > Hylidae > Dendropsophus > Dendropsophus ebraccatus. The sequence continues at coordinate 51,654 of NW_027210518.1, forward strand.
TAGGACCCTCTATGGTAGGTTGGTGGTCTCCCAAGGGAGAAGCTCATCCCCTCATACTGCTCTATGTCTAGAATCGAGAATTCCTGCTGCTGCTATGAACAGGGCATCACCTATTATTGTAATCCCCATGGGTAGTGCCACCTTAGGCCTGGCAGCCACAGCGTAGTGTCCCAGCACAGGTCTTTATGCACCTGGGAAAGTAACATACTCAGGTTCTCACAGTGGGATGAAGCAGGAGTGTACTGATAGATTTCCCCACTAGGTGTCACTGTCTGTATTTCCTATTGTACTATGCACAGCTGAAGCATGTCTTATGGCCCTTATTGTTGTTTTCTGTGCAGGTGCATCTTTCCGTCTCTTTCGCCTTCCTTTTTTCTCTCACACACAGGGCCACCAATCACCAGTAGGCTTAGTACACCCTATAAAAAGAGGCTAGTTCCTGGTGGGGGGAGGGGGGGCCTCTAGTCAGGAGTTGGAGAGACACACAGAGATAGAGAGCTTTAAAGGGGTTATCCAGCGCTACAAAAACATGGCCACTTTCCCCCCTACTGTTGTCTCCAGTTCAGGTGCGGTTTGCAATTAAGCATGTTTTTGTAGCGCTGGATAACCCCTTTAAGTAACGGCAGCTAGCATGCAGTGCTAGACCCCCTCAGGAGGAAAAAACGTCCTTGTCCAGGTCAGGGATACACTCTACACGAGACAGGGCAGCATACCTGAGTTAGGTTCTGACCCCAGTAGGACAAAGCTGCAGATAACGCCTAAGTATCCTACTGCAACGCACGGCTATTCTGAGAACCTCGAAACTCTGCTCAACCCAGCACAGGGACATGGGACCTCGTACTACCCTCACATGATGGGTATCCCGACACTATAGGGAATAAGACAGTCAAAGATATCTCTACGTAAGTGCGAGTATCTTCTTCTTCTGTTCTTCACCTTGCTATCCCAGCAGAGTACACAGCTACATTGGACAGAGCCCTCAAGACGCCCCTCTACTCCACTTTCCTTTTGTCTACCAACTACCTCTCACCTGCACCTACAGTTACCAGAGCGCTATTACTGTATTGCACTCAAGATCTTTAGTGAACGGACGTTATTCTGGTTAAGCAATTGGACTCTGGTCTATTCTTCCTGCACCCACACACCAGGTTACACTTGGGTTATTCCAAATCTGGGTGGGTTTCAATGCCGCTCCAGGCTACCATGACAAGTGCCAAAGTGACCCACCGAGCCGCCACAACCCCGCACAGGCTACCCTGGCCTTCCGCGAGTGCTCCTGGGGGCTGTGTGGGCCAGTCTGGGTCTATAGGATACTGCTCCGCCATGTCCACCCCTGATAGTACCCGCTGTTACTGGGTATATAACCGCACAGAGATGCCTGCGATGCCTCCGTGTCCACCCCTGATAGTACCCGCTGTTACTGGGTATATAACCGCACAGAGATGCCTGCGATGCCTCCGTGTCCACCCCTGATAGTACCCGCTGTTACTGTGTATATAACCGCACAGAGATGCCTGCGATGCCTCCGTGTCCACCCCTGATAGTACCCGCTGTTACCGGGTATATAACCGCATAGAGATGCCTGCGATGCCTCCATGTCCACCCCTGATAGTACCCGCTGTTACTGGGTATATAACCGCACAGAGATGTCTGCGATGCCTCCATGTCCAGCCCTGATAGTACCCGCTGTTACTGGGTATATAACCGCACAGAGATGCCTGCGATGCCTCCATGTCCACCCTGATAGTACCCCGCTGTTACTGGGTATATAACCGCACAGAGATGCCTGCGATGCCTCCGTGTCCACCCCTGATAGTACCCGCTGTTACTGGAATATAACCGCACAGAGATGCCTGCGATGCCTCCGTGTCCACCCCTGATAGTACCTGCTGTTACTGGGAATATAACCGCACAGAGATGCCTGCGATGCCTCCGTGTCCACCCCTGATAGTACCCGCTGTTACTGGGTATATAACCGCACAGAGATGCCTGCGATGCCTCCGTGTCCACCCCTGATAGTACCCGCTGTTACTGGGTATATAACCGCACAGAGATGCCTGCGATGCCTCCGTGTCCACCCCTGATAGTACCCGCTGTTACTGGGTATATAACCGCACAGAGATGCCTGCGATGCCTCCGTGTCCACCCCTGATAGTACCCGCTGTTACTGGGTATATAACCGCACAGAGATGCCTGCGATGCCTCCATGTCCACCCCTGATAGTACCCGCTGTTACTGGGTATATAACCGCACAGAGATGCCTGCGATGCCTCCATGTCCACCCCTGATAGTACCCGCTGTTACTGGGTATATAACCGCACAGAGATGCCTGCGATGCCTCCATGTCCACCCCTGATAGTACCCGCTGTTACTGGGAATATAACCGCACAGAGATGTCTGCGATGCCTCCATGTCCACCCCTGATAGTACCCGCTGTTACTGGGTATATAACCGCACAGAGATGCCTGCGATGCCTCCATGTCCACCCCTGATAGTACCCGCTGTTACTGGGTATATAACCGCACAGAGATGCCTGCGATGCCTCTATGTTTAGCAGCCGGAGATGCAGCCAAATATATGTCAGTATCAAAGTTCTATTAAAGCGAAGCCTCCAGCCGGCTCTACACTCCATGGCGGGTGACCTTCCCTGTCACTGATAACTCCAGCAGCTACGACCTCTCCATGGGAACGGCCGAGAGAGACTGCGGCCGGATCAGGCTGATTGTTTAGATTGTGAAGGTATATACTGAATATATATAACTGTATATAATGGTGGGTGATGAGGGGGGGGAGGCCGGGGAGAGGCTTGAGGGAGGGGGGGAGAGGCTGCAGGGGGGGGGGGGAGAGGCTGCAGGGGGGGGGGAGAGGCTGCAGGGGGAGGGAGAGGCTTGAGAGATGGGGGGAAGAGGCTGCAGGGGGGGGGGAGAGGCTGCAGGGGGGGGTTGAGGGAGGGGGGGGAAAGGCTGCAGGGGGGGGGTTGAGGGGAGGGGGGGGAAAGGCTGCAGGGGGGGGGGGAGGGAGAGGCTGGAGGGAGGTGGGGGAGAGGCTTCAGGGAGGTGGGGGAGAGGCTTCCGGGAGATGGGGGAGAGGCTGCGGGGAGATGGGGGAGAGGCTGGAGAGAGATGGGGGAGAGGCTGGAGAGAGATGGGGGAGAGGCTGGAGAGAGATGGGGGAGAGGCTGGAGAGAGATGGGGGAGAGGCTGCAGGGAGATGGGGGAAAAGGCTGGAGGGTGATGTGGCGGAGGCCGGGGAGAGGCTGGAGGGAGGCCGGGGGAGAGGCTGCAGGGAGGTGGAGGGGAGGGAAAGGCTGGAGGGAGATGGGGGAGAGGCTGGAGGGAGGCCGGGGGAGAGGCTGGAGGGAGGCCGGGGGAGAGGCTGGAGGGAGGCTGGGGAGAGGCTGCAGGGAGGTGGGGGGACAGGCTGGAGAGAGGCAGGGGAGAGACTGCGGGGAGGCTGTAGGGAGGTGGGGGAGAGGCTGGAGGGTGATGTGGCGGAGGCCGGGGAGAGGCTGCAGGGAGGTGGGGGAGAGGCTGGAGGGAGGTGGGGAAGAGGCTGCAGGGAGGCAGGGGAGAGGCTGGAGGGAGGCTGATGGATGGGGTTAATAATGGCCGGCAGCATACACTGTGAGTGGAGACCTGTTCCTGCAGAGTGAGCGGGGGTCTCGGTCGCACTGGGCTTTAGGACCCTGTATAGGACAGTGCTTCTCAAACTGTCAGGCGCCCCCTAGTTGTTGGTGAGGCCCAGCTGGGGAGCCAGTTTTCACAAAAGTAACTATTATCTGCACAGTCCTTTTGCTGTTTGCAAAAATCTCCATGTTAGCAACATTATTAACTTATTTATTACTTGCTTTATTAGTATCTAGCGCTTGGGAGATGGGTGGTAGGTAGCCCCAGCAGTATTCTCCATGTCCACCCCTGATAGTACCCACTGTTACTGGGTATATAGCTTTTATCAGCTTTTAAATAGACTTTCACCAGATGGTGAGGCCCAGGCGCCCTCTTGGTCAGTGTGGTGAGGCCCAGGCATCCTCTTGGTCAGTCTGGTGAGGCCCAGGCATCCTCTTGGTCAGTGTGGTGAGGCCCAGGCATCCTCTTGGTCAGTGTGGTGAGGCCCAGGCATCCTCTTGGTCAGTCTGGTGAGGCCCAGGCATCCTCTTGGTCAGTGTGGTGAGGCCCAGGCATCCTCTCGGTCAGTCTGGTGAGGCCCAGGCATCCTCTTGGTCAGTGTGGTGAGGCCCAGGCATCCTCTTGGTCAGTGTGGTGAGGCCCAGGCGCCCTCTCGGTCAGTCTGGTGAGGCCCAGGCGCCCTCTCGGTCAGTCTGGTGAGGCCCAGGCGCCCTCTCGGTCAGTGTGGTGAGGACCAGGCATCCTCTTGGTCAGTGTGGTGAGGCCCAGGCGCCCTCTTGGTCAGTCTGGTGAGGCCCAGGCGCCCTCTCGGTCAGTCTGGTGAGGCCCAGGCGCCCTCTTGGTCAGTGTGGTGAGGCCCAGGCGCCCTCTTGGTCAGTGTGGTGAGGCCCAGGCGCCCTCTCGGTCAGTCTGGTGAGGCCCAGGCATCCTCTTGGTCAGTGTGGTGAGGCCCAGGCATCCTCTTGGTCAGTGTGGTGAGGCCCGGGCACCCTCTTGGTCAGTGTGGTGAGGCCCGGGCATCCTCTTGGTCAGTGTGGTGAGGCCCAGGCGCCCTCTTGGTCTGTTGGGTAAGGCTCCAGTATAAAAAGTTTGAGAAGCGCTGCTCTGTAGGACACTCTGCCACCGCAGTTATGGTCCATACGAGACTTGTCAGTCATTTTTGTGGATCAGTAAATATACGGACCATATGAAACTAACAGCCGTGTAATGGTGGAAGGTGTGAATGAGGCCTGAGCGTGCGATTACACACTCTGCTTCCCGGTTCTGTATAGGAATATATATATATATATATATATATATATATATATATATATATATATATATATATATATATAGTCACGTGACGGACACCAAGGACCCTACTGAGCTTCATGGCGTCCGATATATCAGGGTATTACAGGACCGCTGACTGGGACCAGAGCGGAGACAAAGCAAACAGGGCCTCCCCCCCCCCCCCCCCCCCCCCCCCCCCATATGTCAGGCGGCCAGGACTGTATATACACTCAGCTGTGACGTCACTGATCTGCACCCCCCATGTCAGGCGGCCAGGACTGTATATACACTCAGCTGTGACGTCACTGGTCCGCACTGCTGCCTGTAATCCGGCTGCTGTGTGTACAGGCTCCAGGTTACCACACAAGCCGCAGCTACAGCAAACAGGCTGGAGGAGGCGGGGCGGGGCCTGTGTGATTGATGGCCGGTTGCTATGGTGATAGAACGCCGTCCCGGCTGGTGCATTCCGCTGCAGGATACAATGTAACTTCTCTGCTCGGTTGTGTCCGGAGGCCTCGGGATGGCGGAGAGGGAGCAGCCCCCCGGGGACCCCCCGAAGTATCAGCTCCACCTGGAGGTCGGGAAGAGGAACGTGTTCGTCACCCAACTGGAGGAGGGCAGGTGAGAGGGTTAACCCCTACAGTGCGGGGGCAGGGAGCAGTCACCTGACCAAGTCTATCCCTACAGCTGCTATATACTGTATACAATTATATATGTACAGCCGGTATAGCCTGGGTATATACTGTATACAATTATATATGTACAGCCGGTATAGCCTGGGTATATACAGTATATGTTATATATGTACAGCCGGTATAACCTAGGTATATACAGTATATGTTATATATGTACAGCTGGTATAAGCTGGATATATACTGTATACAATTATATATGTACAGCTGGTATAACCTGGGTATATACTGTATACAATTATATATGTACAGCTGGTATAACCTGGGTATATACTATATACAATTATATATGTACAGCCGGTATAACCTGGGTATATACTGTATATAATTATATATGTACAGCTGGTATAACCTGGGTATATACTATATACTATATACAATTATATATGTACAGCCGCTATAACCTGGGTATATACAGTATATGTTATATATGTACAGCCGGTATAACCTAGGTATATACAGTATATGTTATATATGTACAGCTGGTATAACCTGGGTATATACTGTATACAATTATATATGTACAGCCGGTATAACCTGGGTATATACAGTATACAATTATATATGTACAGCTGGTATAACCTGGGTATATACTGTATATAATTATATATGTACAGCTGGTATAACCTGGGTATATACTATATACAATTATATATGTACAGCCGGTATAACCTGGGTATATACTGTATATAATTATATATGTACAGCTGGTATAACCTGGGTATATACAGTATATAATTATATATGTACAGCTGGTATAACCTGGGTATATACTGTATATAATTATATATGTACAGCTGGTATAACCTGGGGATCTCCTGTATATAATTATATATGTACAGCTGGTGTAACCGGGGTATATACTGTATATATTATATATGTACAGCTGGTACAACCTGGGTATATACTGTATATAATTATATATGTACAGCTGGTATAACCTGGGAATATACTGTATATAATTATATATGTACAGCTGGTATAACCTGGGAATATACTGTATATAATTATATATGTACAGCTGGTATAACCTGGGTATATACAGTATATAATTATATATGTACAGCTCGTATAACCTGGGTATATACTGTATATAATTATATATGTACAGCCGGTATAACCTGGGTATATACTGTATTTATTATATATGTACAGCTGGTATAACCTGGGTATATACAGTATATATTATATATGTACAGCTGCTATATACTGTATATAATTATATATGTACAGCTGGTATAACCTGGGTATATACTGTATATAATTATATATGTACAGCTGGTATAACCTGGGTATATACTGTATATAATTATATATGTACAGCTGGTATAACCTGGGTATATACTGAATATAATTATATAGGTACAGCTGGTATAAACCTGGGTATATACTGTATATAATTATATAGGTACAGCTGGTATAACCTGGGTATATACTGAATATAATTATATAGGTACAGCTGGTATAACCTGGGTATATACTGAATATAATTATATAGGTACAGCTGGTATAACCTGGGTATATACTGTATATAATTATATATATGTACAGCTGGTATAACCTGGGTATATACTGTATATAATGTACAGCCGGTATAACCTGGGTATATACTGTATATAATTATATATATGTACAGCTGGTATAACCTGGGTATATACTGTATATAATTATATATGTACAGCTGGTATAACCTGGGTATATACTGTATATAATGTACAGCTGGTATAACCTGGGTATATACAGTATATGTTATATATGTACAGCTGGTATAACCTGGGTATATACTGTATATAATTATATATGTACAGCTAGTATAACCTGGGTATATACTGTATATAATTATATATGTACAGCCGGTATAACCTGGGTATATACTGTATTTATTATATATGTACAGCTGGTATAACCTCGGTATATACAGTATATATTATATATGTACAGCTGCTATATACTGTATATAATTATATATGTACAGCCGGTATAACCTGGGTATATACAGTATATATTATATATGTACAGCTGCTATATACTGTATATAATTATATATGTACAGCTGGTATAACCTGGGTATATACTGTATATAATTATATATGTACAGCTGGTATAACCTGGGTATATACTGAATATAATTATATAGGTACAGCTGGTATAACCTGGGTATATACTGTATATAATTATATAGGTACAGCTGGTATAACCTGGGTATATACTGAATATAATTATATAGGTACAGCTGGTATAACCTGGGTATATACTGAATATAATTATATAGGTACAGCTGGTATAACCTGGGTATATACTGAATATAATTATATATATGTACAGCTGGTATAACCTGGGTATATACAGTATATATTATATATGTACAGCTGCTATATACTGTATATAATTATATATGTACAGCTGGTATAACCTGGGTATATACTGTATATAATTATATATGTACAGCTGGTATAACCTGGGTATATACTGAATATAATTATATAGGTACAGCTGGTATAACCTGGGTATATACTGTATATAATTATATAGGTACAGCTGGTATAACCTGGGTATATACTGAATATAATTATATAGGTACAGCTGGTATAACCTGGGTATATACTGAATATAATTATATAGGTACAGCTGGTATAACCTGGGTATATACTGAATATAATTATATATATGTACAGCTGGTATAACCTGGGTATATACTGTATATAATTATATATGTACAGCTGGTATAACCTGGGTATATACTGTATATAATTATATAGGTACAGCTGGTATAACCTGGGTATATACTGTATGGGCTGGGATGTCGGGGTGCGGTCTCGGCTGTCGGGGTGCGGGCTTGGCTGGCAGGGTTCGCTGTCACTGTGTAGTATGGAGAGTAGGTCTCGGGGGTCTCTGTGGGGAGCGGACTGTAAATCTTCACTATGAAGCTGTAACTTTGTTTTTCAGGGATGAGGATGAAGATGATGTCACTCAGATCCCGGTGATAAAAGAGGTAGTGGTGACGCTTGCTCCCAGTAATGTATGTGTGTTGTCTATGAGGTGTGGAGACCCCCCTACACGCTGATCACGGGGGTCTTGTTGCCCCCTACACCCCTCCCCATGATTGGACTGTGACTGCTGGGAGCTACTGATGGATCCCCTTGCAGTCAGTGACTATCCGCAGCAGGGTGCATGCTGGGCTCCTCCATGGCCTGCAGCTCTGCTGAGGGTTTGTTACAGCTGCATCTTCCCCCCCCCCCCCCCCCGGCTGATGCCGCCACTGATACACTGAAACAAACTCTCAGCACTGGGTCCAATAGTAAGAGAACAGGAGCTGTGGGGAGTAAGAGGGGAGCCGTCACCAGATGGAAGATATTACAGAGACTGTGTAATGCTGGGCATGCTGGGAGTTGTAGTCTGGTTCCCAATGTCTGTGGGGGCCTCCTCATTCTGGTATAACATGTGACCCCACAATCCGGGTGACAGGCAACAGATCATAGCAGTTATACAGTCTGTAAAGGAGGGGACTGGGGGGGGGGGGACAAGGGGAATCATGGGACGGGGACACCAGGTATAGAGGGGAATCATGGGACAGGGGCACCAGGAAGAGTAAAGAGGGGAATCATGGGACAGGGGGCACCAGGTATAGAGGGGAATCATGGGACAGGGGGCACCAGGTATAGAGGGGAATCATGGGACAGGGACACCAGGTATAGAGGGGAATCATGGGACGGGGGCAACAGGAAGAGTAAAGAGGGGAATCATGGGACAGGGGCACCAGGTATAGAGGGGAATCATGGGACAGGGGCACCAGGAAGAGTAAAGAGGGGAATCATGGGACAGGGGCACCAGGTATAGAGGGGAATCATGGGACAGGGGCACCAGGTATAGAGGGGAATCATGGGACAGGGACACCAGGTATAGAGGGGAATCATGGGACGGGGGCACCAGGAAGAGTAAAGAGGGGAATCATGGGACAGGGGCACCAGGTATAGAGGGGAATCATGGGACAGGGGCATCAGGTAAGAGGGGAATCATGGGACAGGGACACCAGGTATAGAGGGGAATCATGGGACAGAAACACCAGGTATAGAGGGGAATCATGGGACAGGGACACCAGGTATAGAGGGGAATCATGGGACAGGGGCACCAGGTATAGAGGGGAATCATGGGACAGGGGCACCAGGTATAGAGGGGAATCATGGGACAGGGACACCAGGTATAGAGGGGAATCATGGGACGGGGGCACCAGGAAGAGTAAAGAGGGGAATCATGGGACAGGGCACCAGGTATAGAGGGGAATCATGGGGACAGGGGCATCAGGTAAGAGGGAATCATGGGACAGGGACACCAGGTATAGAGGGGAATCATGGGACAGAAACACCAGGTATAGAGGGGAATCATGGGACAGGGACACCAGGTATAGAGGGGAATCATGGGACAGGGGCACCAGGTATAGAGGGGAATCATGGGACAGGGGCACCAGGTATAGAGGGGAATCATGGGACGGGGACACCAGGTATAGAGGGGAATCATGGGACGGGGGCACCAGGAAGAGTAAAGAGGGGAATCATGGGACAGGGGCACCAGGTATAGAGGGGAATCATGGGACAGGGGCATCAGGTAAGAGGGGAATCATGGGACAGGGACACCAGGTATAGAGGGGAATCATGGGACAGAAAACACCAGGTATAGAGGGGGAATCATGGGACAGAAACACCAGGTATAGAGGGGAATCATGGGACAGGGACACCAGGTATAGAGGGGAATCATGGGGCGGGGACACCAGGTATAGAGGGGAATCATGGGACAGGGACACCAGGTAAGAGGGGAATCATGGGACAGGGACACCAGGTATAGAGGGGAACCATGGGACAGGGGCCCCAGGTATAGAGGGGAATCATGGGACAGGGGCACCAGGTATAGAGGGGAATCATGGGACAGGGGCACCAGGTATAGCGGGGAATCATGGGACAGGGGCACCAGGTATAGAGGGGAATCATGGGACGGGGGCACCAGGTATAGAGGGGAATCATGGGACGGGGGCACCAGGTATAGAGGGGAATCATGGGACGGGGACACCAGGTATAGAGGGGAATCATGGGACAGGGGCACCAGGAAGAGTATAGAGGGGAATCATGGGACGGGGGCACCAGATATAGAGGTGAATCATGGGACAGGGGCACCAGGTATAGAGGGGAATCATGGGACGGGGGCACCAGGTATAGAGGGGAATCATGGGACGGGGGGCACCAGGTAAGAGGGGAATCATGGGACGGGGGCACCAGGTATAGAGGGGAATCATGGGACAGGGACACCAGGTATAGAGGGGAATCATGGGACGGGGCACCAGGTATAGAGGGGAATCATGGGACGGGGGGCACCAGGTATAGAGGGGAATCATGGGACAGGGGCAACCAGGTATAAAGGGGAATCATGGGACAGGGCACCAGGTATAGAGGGGAATCATGGACAGGGGCACCAGGTATAGAGGGGAATCATGGGACAGGGGGACCATGTATAGAGGTGAATCATGGGACGGGGGCACCAGGTATAGAGGGGAATCATGGGGACGGGGGCACCAGGTATAGAGGGGAATCATGGGACGGGGGCACCAGGTTATAGAGGGGAATCATGGGACGGGGGCACCAGGTATAGAGGGGAATCATGGGACGGGGGCACCAGGTATAGAGGGGAATCATGGGACGGGGACACCAGGTATAGAGGGGAATCATGGGACAGGGGCACCAGGTATAGAGGGGAATCATGGGACAGGGGCACCAGGAAGAGTATAGAGGGGAATCATGGGACAGGGACACCAGGTATAGAGGGGAATCATGGGACAGGGGCACCAGGAAGAGTAAAGAGGGGAATCATGGGACAGGGGCACCAGGTATAGAGGGGAATCATGGGACGGGGGCACCAGGTATAGAGGGGAATCATGGGACAGGGGCACCAGGTATAGAGGGGAATCATGGGACGGGGGCACCAGGTATAGAGGGGAATCATGGGACAGGGGCACCAGGTATAGAGGGGAATCATGGGACAGGGGCACCAGGTATAGAGGGGAATCATGGGACAGGGGCACCAGGTATAGAGGTGAATCATGGGACGGGGACACCAGGTATAGAGGGGAATCATGGGACGGGGGCACCAGGTATAGAGGGGAATCATGGTCCCCTGCAGCGCCCCTCCCTCCCTCTCTCACACACGTATGCTCGGCCAGGGTGAGTGCTCATGTGTGTCAGGTGAAGCTACTGGATGTATAGGCCCTATAGGCCCGGATGGATCCATCTGCTGCCCTATAGGCTGTAAGTCATTGTGTCGTCTTTTTCTCTCCTGAGGCCGCTGGGAGATACTACTGGACACCAGTAAGAAACACGTTACAGAAGACGCTGGTGCTGAAGAAAGAGGTGGAGTACGACCGGGTCAGCCAGGAGCTGGTGCACAAGCGGGAGGAGTACGGGAGCGCATGCGTCTGCTGCAGGAGCACAAGGAGGAGTTTACTGTGAGACAGAAGGAGGTAAGAAGGGTGGAGGAGACCCCCCAGCACTGGAGAACACCCCCAGATCTAAGGAGACCCCCCAGCACTGGAGAACACCCCCAGATTTAAGGAGATCCCCCAGCACTGGAGAACACCCCAGATCTAGGGAGACCCCCCAGCACTGGAGAACACCCCAGATCTAAGGAGACCCCCAGCACTGGAGAACACCCCCAGATCTAGGGAGACCCCCCAGCACTGGAGAACACCCCCAGATCTAAGGAGACCCCCAGCACTGGAGAACACTCCCAGATTTAAGGAGACCCCCCAGCAATGGAGAACACCCCAGATCTATGGAGACCCCCCAGCACTGGAGAAACCCCCAGATCTAAGGAGACCCCCAGCACTGGAGAACACCCCCAGATCTAAGGAGATCCCCCAGCACTGGAGAACACCCCAGATCTATGGAGACCCCCCAGCACTGGAGAACACCCCCAGATCTAAGGAGACCCCCAGCACTGGAGAACACCCCCAGATCTAAGGAGACCCCCCAGCACTGGAGAACACCCCCAGATCGAAGGAGACCCCCCAGCACTGGAGAAACCCCCAGATTGAAGGAGACCCCCCAGCACTGGAGAACACCCCCAGATTGAAGGAGACCCCCAGCACTGGAGAACACCCCCAGATTGAAGGAGACCCCCCAGCACTGGAGAACACCCCAGATCGAAGGAGAGCCCCCAGCACTGGAGAACACCCAGATCGAAGGAGACCCCCAGCACTAGAGAACACCCCCAGATTGGCAGAGCTCCCCCCCCCCCCCCCCCCCCCCAGCACTGGCAGAGACCCCCAAAGCAGAGGAGACCCCCCCCCCCCCCCAGCACTCCTAGGCTGGAGGAGACCCTCTGATAATACTCAGATATTGTCTCCATTGTCGGCAGTACTCGGAGAAGGCTGAGAAGTTTGAGGGTTCCTGAAGGACAGCGACGCAAGAGAAGACGGGCGATAGCCAAGTACCAGGCCGAGACGCGGCAGAACGAGCTCCGGCAGATCGAGATTGTAGAGCTGGCGGCCCAACTGGAGGACAGGAGGAAGAGGTAGCGTGGGGGTCCTGTCTGTTACCCCCTCTGGGTGGTGATGGTCCTGTGTGTCCTCCTCATAGAGCGCCCCCCCCCCCGGGGTCAGAGGGTTATCGGGTATTTCACTGATTGTTTTCCCGTCTTTCTGTTCTCAGACAAAGAATCTGCACAAAAGGTCAAGACGCATAAGTTGTATGAGAATTTCCTGCTGAAAATGGTGGAGAAGGTTCCAGAGAGTAAGTAACTGGGAATATACTGGTGAGCACACATCAGACTGGTCGGCTCCATTGAGGCTGAATATATGATATATCTATATATATATTGTCAGTAATAGCCCCCCCTATATATCCACCCAAACAATGTCCAGCCATTGTATACAGCCCCCAGTGGTGACGCCAGTATATAGCAGCCATTGTATACAGCCCCCCCAAGCCGGACCCCATAGCCCTGTGATGTGTACCCCCCCGGACCCCATAGCCCCCTGTGATGTGTCCCCGGACCCCATAGCCCCCTGTGATGTGTCCCCCCATAGCCCCCCTGTGATGTGTCCCCCCATAGCCCCGCTGTGATGTGTCCCCCCATTAGCCCCCTGTGATGTGCCCCCCATATCCCATAGCCCCCTGTGATGTGTACCCCCATACGCCCCCTAGTGATGGTGTGCCCCCTTACCCCCTGTGATTGGCCCCCCAGATCCATAGCCCCCTGTGATGTGTACCCCCATAGCCCCCTGTGATGTGTGCCCCCTTAGCCCCCTGTGATGTGCCCCCCGATCCCATAGCCCCCTGTGATGTGTACCCCCATAGCCCCTGTGATTGTGCCCCCTTAGCCCCCTGTGATGTGCCCCCCAGAGCCCAGAGCCCTGTGATGTGTCCCCCCATAGCCCCCTGTGATGTGTCCCCCCATAGCCCCCTGTGATGTGTCCCCTCCTGTTCCTGTATGTGTAGGACTATCTGGGGTACTGGGTGGACTCCCCGGTGAAGGCCGTCATCAGCGCTACCAACCCTCTCTTTGACCATGAAGAACTTGGTGAACATCTGACGGATCTGGCGATGACCAGGAGAGCTCCCAGATCCGGCTGGAGGCTCTGAGAGACAGTAACGACACCATGAAGCTTGTAATGTCTCCACCCCAACCCTGTAGCACCTCCAGAAACAGCTCGTATGTCCCCTTCCCAGGTGGTCTCACCTCTCAGCATCTGCTGCAGACTGCTTGTTGTTATGCTCAGTCTCTAGTAATGGAGCGACCAAGACTGAACACAGGAAGGAATAAGTCTGCTGGCATAGTCTGTGTAATACAGTATCAGTAATGATGTACACAGTGACCCCACCGAGCAGATATGAGTGCAGCTCTGGAGTATAATACAGGATCAGTAATGTATGTACACATGGACCCCAGCAGCAGAATAGTGAGTGCAGCTCTGGATATAGATCAGTAATGGAGTCATAAATCATTTTGAAAGCTTGGATGGTAACACATGACGGGAGGACACAATATCTAATATGGCGAATCTTATTTTAATTGCAGAAATGTGAGGCATTAGATTGTAAGCTTAGCAGCCCGGCACCTGCTGTGAGGTTATAGCTGTTGGTGTCGTGTTGCACTCCTGCATGTGATCTCCCCGAGCTGCGCCTCCTTTGTGGTGAAGCTCTGCCAGGATACTTGACATCTCAGGTTGTGCGGTGACTTGGCGGGATTAGCTGCCGCTCGCTCACAATACAGGATTGGAAATCGAAAAGAACTCAATTCTGAAACATAGTAACAAAGGAAACATGGCCGAGTGTAAAGATGTCCGAGATAATCCGCAACCCCGAGCTGATGTGATGCAGCCCAGGGAGCGCCCCCAGCCTGCGGCAAATTGTGTACCTGATATTCTCATAGGCAATAGACTGTCATAGACATGAATGGGATGGCCTGCAGGGAAGGGGGGTCCTCGCATCTCATCACACCAACCGCTGTACACATGGATTTTGGTGGATTTGATCTTCCCTGTAATAATATAGAACACCATCATGCCTGTGTCCATGTCTCTGTGTCCCATAGACGATGACCGTTGAGCTGTCCCCGGCTGCAGCTCGACTACGACGACTGCAGAGAGAAACAACAGCTGGAGATAGACCTTTAACCTGGAGAAGAGTCAGTTCCGAAATCAGGTGAGAACGGCCGCAGGATGGGGGGTGTAGAGCAGTGACAGAAGGATACG